>NC_086445.1:357590101-357737601 GCF_028390025.1 Pseudophryne corroboree | reverse complement strand
AGTCATAGTGGTTGTGTCCTCTTGCTGCCATGTGTCCAGGACAGCTGTATAAGTCCGGTCCAGTGGTGCTGTGTTGTGCTGCATCAGTTCAGTGGTGGTGAATTGTGCTGCATCAGTCTATTGGTAGTGTCCTGTGCATCAGCCATCAATCATTCCAGTGACGAGTCACAGTGGTATACTCTGCTGCTATATGTCAAGTGCTGCTGTATAATAATTATTAACAAGTCCCTTACAGTGTTGCTGTGTTGTACTGCATCAGACCAGTGGTAGTGTCCTGTGCATCAGCCATTCCAGTGACCAGGCAGTCACAGTGGTATACTCTGCTGCTTTATGTGCAGTGCTGCTGTATAATAATTAATAACAAGTCCTTTACAGTGTTGCTGTGTTGTCCTGCATCAGACCAGTGGTAGTGTCCTGTGCATCAGCCATTCCAGTGACCAGGCAGTCACATTACTCTGCTGCCATATGTCCAGTGCTGCTGTATAATAAATAATAATTAATAACAAGTCCCTTACAGTGTTGCTGTGTTGTCCTGCATCAGACCAGTGGTAGTGTCCTGTGCATCAGCCATCAGTCATTCCAGTGACCAGGCAGTCACAGTGGTATACTCTGCTGCTATATGTCCAGTGCTGCTGTATAATAATTATTAACAAGTCCCTTACAGTGTTGCTGTGTTGTACTGCATCAGACCAGTGGTAGTGTCCTGTGCATCAGTGTCCTGTGCATCAGTCCTGCATCAGTGTCCTGTGCATCAGTCATTCCAGTGACCAGGCAGTCACAGTGGTATACTCTACAGCCATATGTCCACTGATGCCGTATAATAATAAATTATAATAACAACAAGTCCCTTACAGTGTTGCTGTGTTGTCCTGCATCAGTCCAGTGGTAGTGTTCTGTGCATCAGCCATCTGTCATTCCAGTGACCAGGCAGTCACAGTGGTATACGCTGCAGTTATAAGTCCACTGCTGCCGTATAATAATAAATTATAATAACAACAAGTCCCTTACAGTGTTGTTGTCACGTCTGAGGATTCTTGTGGATCCGGATTTGGGGAAGATGATTCTGGTGCACTTGGAACTCTGAATAACAAACGAGCGGGACGGATGAAGGTCTTGCGCATTTATTACTTGGAGTAGTTTAACAGAGTTCGCCAAAGACAGTTGAATAGAGATACTACTGTAGGCTAGCGGGTGGCTGAGGATACCGGAACAGTGACCCAGTACTTTAAAGGAGGAATTCCAAAGGCTGGTTACTGCGGCATCCAGAACAGGTAGCTGGGTAGGACACGGGAACAGAGTTGGCAGTCTGCGTAAGGCTATATCAGGAGGCTTGGGTAATTTGCTGTAACAAGAACCTGACACTAGAGACGCTGCGGGAGCACAGAGAACTAGCTTCACAGATACTGTGAAAGACGTTGCACTGGCAAATTCCCTCCTCCAGGCCTTCCTGTATGCTCAGAGCTAATTGGCCACAGGAAAGTGATAAATTGGTGAAGTGTGGGAAAGACAGGCTTTTTGCCCACATCAAAGATGGCCACCGGGAACAAAGCCCAGCCTGTTCACAGAAGCCCTGGCTCCTGGCTCCACAGCAGCACTGCTAACCTCTGCCGGATGGACATGCTGCCAGTCTGCTGAGCTGCCAACCAGTGCCCCTGCCTGTCCTCCCAGCACACCCTGCCCGGTGCCAGCAGCCCGCACCTCCGCCAGCTGGACCTCTCCAAAGGGACCGGACAGGTAAGAGCCGACTCCACTGCACAGTCTCCCGCCGGACCGTGACATTACTCCCCCTCTTTATAGTGGCCCCTGAACACAATTTAGGCTTCTCTGGATGTTCAGAGTGAAATTTGCAAACTAATGCTGGGGCATGAACATCTGTTGCGTAATCCCAGGACCGTTCCTCCTTTCCAGTCCAATAGGTACTGTAACCGAACATAACGAATTCGTGAGTCAAGTACTTTTTTAACCTCAAACTATATTCCACTCCGGGTGAGTACTTTGGGTGGTCGTGGTAACAGTCTCCGAAATCGGTTCAAAACTAAAGGTTTTAGCAAGGAAACATGGAAAGAAGAAGGAATTTTGAGGTAAGGGGGTAGTTTGAGTTTATAAACCACTGGATTAATTATTCCCACAATTGGAAAAGGACCTATAAAGCAGGGGGCAAACTTCATTGAAGGTACTCGTAAGCATAAGCGTAAGTTCCTTGTAGAAAGCCAAACTTGGTCTCCTATCTTGAGACTAGGAATTGTTCTTCATTTTCTATCAGCCCATTTCTTGTAACGAAGTGAAGCCTTTTGAAGATTGGTATGAACCCGATTCCAAATGTTCAAAAAACGCTTAAGGGAAGATTCCACTGCTGGTAAGTCGAGTGCCGGTAGACTTTGAAATGCTGGAACTTTAGGATGGGCGCCATAAACAATGAGGAAGGGCGTAAGCCCAGTAGAAGAATGGTAAGTATTGTTGTGGGCGAACTCAGCCCAAGGTAAATGTTCTACCCAATCATCCTGAGAAGAGGAAAGGTGAATGCGTAGAAAGGTCTCCAAATCTTGATTAACTCGTTCCTTGGAACCGTTGGACTGTGGATGATAGGCTGTGGAATACTGCAATTTGATTTGTAAGGCTGTGCAAAGGGATTTCCAGAACTTTGCTACAAATTGCACCCCTCGATCAGACAATATTTCGGTGGGAAGACCGTGAAGCCTGAAAATATCAGAAATGAAATGATGGGCCAATTCAGACGCTGTTGGTAATTTCTTCAATGGTACAAAGTGGGCCATTTTGGAGAATCAGTCTATCACCACCCAGATTGTAGTGTAGCCTCTAGAAGATGGTAAATCTGTTATGAAGTCCATTGATAAATGGGACCACGGTTGAAAGGGTACAGAAAGAGGCAGTAACTTCCCAGCTGGAAGTTGCCGAGAGACCTTGTGTTGGGGCACTTAACGCAGGAGGAAATGAAGGCTGTGACATCTGCTTTCAGCGTGGGCCACCAATAGGATCTTTGCAGAAATTCCATTGTCTTGTGAACACCTGGATGACCTGAAAATCGGGAAGTGTGAGCCCAAGAAATTAGTTTCTTCCGTAGTTGGGGAGTGACAAAAGTTTTCCCTGCAGGAGGTTGTAGACGAGTGGAGGCAAAAACTTTTGCATCTAGGACGGGGTGTGTTTGAGGAGGTTCTTCAGATTCAATGGAAGTAGTGGACCGTGACAGAGCATCTGCTTTTAGATTCTGTGAACCGGGCCGATAAGTCAGGATGAACGAAAAGCGGGAGAAGAACATGGTCCAACGAGCAAGATGCGGATTCAGACATTGTAGATCTTTCAGGAAGGTTAAGTTCCGATGATCTGTATAAATGGTAATAAAGAAGTTAGCTCCTTCCAGGAGGTATCGCCATTCCTCTAGGGCTAGCTTGACTGCCAACAACTCCTGCTCCCTGATAGTGTAGTTCTTCTCGGCGTGGGAGAAACTTCTTATAGAAGTAACCACAAGGATGGAACTTATGATCTTCGTACCTTTGAGAGAGTACCGCTCCTACCGCTTCCGAGGAGGCGTCCACTTCGAGGAAAAAGGGTTTATTTATATCTGGTTGCCTTAATACTGGTGCTGATTTGAATGCTTGTTTAAGCAGATGGAAAGCGGACTCTGCTTCTGGGGACCAATGAGACGGGTCTGCTCCTTTTCGAGTAAGAGCGGTGATGGGGGCTACCAAGGCGGAGAATCCTCTAATAAATTTCTGATAGTAGTTAGAGAACCCTAGAAAATGCTGCACCGCTTTAAGAGAGGAAAGTCTTGACCAATTCAATATGGCTTGTACTTTCTCCGGATCCATCTGTAATCCGGAGCCTGAAATTATATACCCTAGAAAGGGAACTGAAACCTGCTCGAAGATGCATTTCTCTAGCTTGCAATTCAGATGGTTCTCCCGCAGTCTACATAGAACCTCTAGGACGTGTCGTCGATATGTGCCAAGGTCTGGGGAAAAGATTAAGATGTCGTCCAGATACACCACGACAGATTGATATAGAAGGTCTCGGAAAATTTAGTTGACGAAATTTTGGAATACGGCAGGGGCATTACTCTGACCAAATGGCATGACGAGATATTCAAAATGACCATCCCTGGTACTGAACGCGGTTTTCCATTCGTTGCCTGCTCGTATCCTGATCAGATTGTAGGCTCCTCTTAGGTCTAGCATGGAGAAGATGGTTGCTCCCTTGACTCGATCAAATAATTAAAAAATGAGGGGTAGAGGGTAACGATTTTTTACCGTGATGTTAGTCAGGCCCCGGTAATCTATATAAGGTCTTAACACCCCATCTTTTTTCTGGACAAAGAAGAACCCAGCTCTGGCTGGTGAGGTAGATGACCGAATGAACCCCTTGGCCAAGTTTTCTCGGATATACTCGGACATAGCCTTAGTTTCTGGAATTGATAAAGGGTAGGTACGACCTCTGGGTGGATCTTTCCGTGGTTCGAGGTCTATAGGACAGTCCCATTTCCTATGGGTTGGCAAGATATCTGCTCCCTGTTTACTGAAGACGTCGGAGAAGGAGGCGTACTGAGACGGAATCTGCGGGGGTGATGTGATAAGGGTTTTATTGAGTGGTTTGATACACGGCAAACAAGAGGTCAAACAAGTCTTCCCCCAGGATAAGATTTGCATGGAGTGCCAATCGATATGCGGGTTATGCCTACTAAACCAAGGGTAATCCAGCACAATTTCATGTGATGCCTTGGGTATAACTAAAAGTTCCAATTGCTCTTTATGAAGAGCACCGATACCAACTGAAATAGGAAGAGTCTGTTGAGAAATTACTCCACCAGGAATACGGCTTCCATCAACCGCAGATAACGAAATGGAACAGGACAAATCTCGCACAGGGATCTGAAGCTGCTGAACCAGATGGGCTGTGATGAAATTCTCTGCTGCTCCTGTATCTAAAAGAAAGAGAATGGACTTAGTACCTTGCGAGAGTTCAATAGTGACTGGTAGGTTCAGAGGATTTTGGAGACCGAGACAAGACTCCTAACCTGGTGTCTCCTAGCCCAGTTAGGAGCAGGAGTTTCCCGGACGCTGTGGGCATGATGCCACCATATGTACCGGTGCCCCACAGTAAAGACACAAATTTTCTCGCCGCCGTTTCTGGCGCTCCTCAGGAGTAAGTCGAGCCCGGTTTAGCTGCATGGGTTCATCAGGAGAATCTACTGCTAGCGAAGGGGGTGCCAGAGGTACAGGGCGGAAACAATAGCGATCGCCCTTGCTTTTTTCGGTCTGCCTCTCCCGGAATCGTAGATCGACTTTGTTACATAATGAAATTAGATCATCCAGTTTTGGTGGTAAGTCTCGAGTCGCTAGATCATCCTTCAAACGGTCAGAAAGGCCACTCCAAAACGCTGCAACCAAGGCTTCCTCATTCCATTGTAGTTCAGATGCGTAGGTTTGAAACTGAATGAAATACTGGCTGACTGGCCTATTCCCTTGGCGTAGACGCATAATCTCAATGGATGCTGATGTCGAGCATCCCGGTTCATCAAAGATCTTCCTAAAAGTGGCTAGGAATTTTGGATAGTCATTCAGCAGAGCATCATCTCTTTCCCAGAGCGGTGACACCCATTCTAGGGCTGCCCCTGAGAGTAAGGAGACTATGTACGCCACCTTCGCCTTTTGCATTGGGAAATTGGCTGACTGTAACGTAAAGTGCACATTGCACTGATTAAGGAATCCACAACAGAGTTTAGAGTTCCTGTCAAACTTGTTGGGGGTTGGCAAACGGAGAGAGGACGGTGATGACCCCAATGACGCCAGGACGGGCTGAGAAACTTGTGACTCCGGTCGACGGGCAGGAGTAGTATTCGCTAGAGAGGCTTGGATGGAATCCTGCCGAGTGGATAGCTCTTGGAGGCACTGTGCCAAATGTCGCTGTGAATTTTCCAATCCCTCCAGACGCCTCGCTATGCTGTGTAGGAGATCCGAGCCAGAATCCTGTCCAGTTCCATGTGGCCAGTGCAAACTGTCACGTCTGAGTATTCTTATGGATCCGGATTTGGGGAAGATGATTCTGGTGCACTTGGATCTCTAAATAACAAACGAGCGGGACGGATGAAGGTCTTGCGCATTTATTACTTGAAATAGTTTAACAGAGTTCGCCAAAGACAGTTGAATAGAGATACTACTGTAGGTTAGCGGGTGGCTGAGGATACCAGAACCATGACCCAGTACTTTAAAGGAGGAATTCCGAAGGCTGGTTACTGCGGCGTCCACAACAGGTAGCTGGGTAGGACACGGGAACAGAGTCGGCAGTCTGCGTAAGGCTATATCAGGAGGCTTGGGTAATTTGCTGTAACAAGAACCTGACACAGAGCACAGAGAAGTAGCTTCACAGATACTGTGAAAGACGTTGCACTGGCAAATTCCCTCCTCCAGGCCTTCCTGTATTATAGCAGCTGCTCAGAGCTAATTGGCCACAGGAAAGTGATAAATTGGTGAAGTGTGGGAAAGACAGGCTTTTTGCCCACATCAAAGATGGCCACCGGGAACACAGCCCAGCCTGTTCACAGAAGCCCTGGCTCCACAGCAGCACTGCTAACCTCTGCCGGAGGGACATGCTGCCAGTCTGCTGAGCTGCCAACCAGTGCCCCTGCCTGTCCTCCCAGCACACCCTGCCCGGCGCCAGCAGCCCGCACCTCCGCCAGCTGGACCTCTCCAAAGGGACCGGACAGGTAAGAGCTGGCTCCCCTGCACAGTCTCCCGCCGGGCCGTGACAGTTGCTGTGTTGTCCTGCATCAGACCAGTGGTAGTGTTCTGTACATCAGCCATTCCAGTGACCAGGCAGTCACAGTGGTATACTCTGCAGTCATAAGTCCACTGCTGCCGTATAATAATAAATTATAATAACAACAAGTCCCTAACAGTGTTGCTGTGTTGTACTCCATCAGACCAGTGGTAATGTCCTGTGCATCAGCCATCAGTCATTCCAGTGACCAGGCAGTCACAGTGGTATACTCTGCAGCCATATGTCCACTGCTGCCGTATAATAATAAATTATAATAACAAGTCCCTTACAGTGTTGCTGTGTTGTCCTGCATCAGACCAGTGGTAGTGTCCTGTGCATCAGCCATCAGTCATTCAAGTGACCAGGCAGTCACAGTGGTATACTCTGCAGTCATATGTCCACTGCTGCCATATAATAATGAATTATAATAACATGTTACTGACAGTGTTGCTGTGTTGTCCTGCATCAGACCAGTGGTAGTGTCATGTGCATCAGCCATCAGTCATTCCAGTGACCAGGCAGTAACAGTGGTATACTCTGCTGCCAAATGTCCACTGCTGTCATATAATAATAACAACAAGTCCCTTACAGTGTTGCTGTGTTGTCCTGCATCAGACCAGTGGTAGTGTCCTTTGCATCAGCCATCAGTCATTCCTGTGCTGCATATTGTGTTATGTAACTCCAGAAAAATAATGGAGAACAAAAATTTGGAGTGTAAAATAGAGAAAGATCAAGAACCACTTCCTCCTAGTGCTGAAGCAGCTGCCACTAGCCATGACATAGACGATGAAATGCCATCGTCGTCTGCCAAGGCCGATGCCCAATGTGATAGTTGCGGGCATGTAAAATCCAAAAAGCCAAAGTTCATTAAAAAGACCCAAAAAAAGAAACTGAAATCGCCTGGGGAGAAACGTTAACTTGCCAATATGCCATTTACGACACGGAGTGGCAAGGAACGGCTAAGGCCCTGGCCTATTTTCATGACTAGTGGTTTAGCTTCACATGACGATGGAAGCCCTCAATCTCCATTTTGCAATTTAATTCCAGTGATTTGGACGTATAATTCCATTGATTTTGCAGTATAATTCCAGTGATTTTGCAATTTAATTCCAGTGATTTGGACATATAATTCCAGTGATTTTGCCATTTAATTCCAGTGATTTGGACGTATAATTCCAGTGATTTTGCCATTTAATTTCAGTGAGTTCGACGTATAATTCCAGTGATTTGGAAATATAATTCCAGTGATTTGGACGTATAATTACAGTGATTTTGCAGTATAATTCTAGTGATTTGGACGTATAATTCCAGTGATTTTGCCATTTAATTCCAGTTTTTTGGACGTATAATTCCAGTGATTTTGCCATTTAATTCCAGTGATTTGGACATAATTCCAGTGATTTTGCCATTTAATACCAGTGATTTGGACGTATAATTCCAGTGATTTTGCCATTTAATTCCAGTGATTTGGACGTATAATTCCAGTGATTTTGCCATTTAATTCCAGTGATTTGGACGTATAATTCCAATGATTTTGCCGTTTAATTCCAGTTATTTGGACGTATAATTCCAGTGATTTTGCCATTTAATTCCAGTGATTTGGATGTATAATTCCAGTGATTTTGCAGTATAATTCTAGTGATTTTGCCATTTAATTCCAGTGGTAATTGTTTGTGTCGCTTGTCTTAGTCATACAGCTACCTCATTGCATCTCTTCGACATCTTTGCATGAGGTGCTGTTTGGGGCCTAGTTTTTTTTAAAAGTGCCATCCTGTCTGACACTGCCGTATAAGTCCACCAATTGCAGAATTTTTAAAAAATGACAGGGACGTGCTGGAGATGCTGTCAGTGGACTGAACAATTGCGGCACACTCTCAACATTCAGCCACTGCTTGACACTACTAGATGGGCCAGGTGGTTGTGTCGCTTAGCTTAGTCATACAGCAACCTCGGTGCACCTTTTTTTCTTCTTTGCATCATGTGCTGTTTGGAGCCTTTTTTTATATCTGCTTTCCTGTCTGCCACTGCAGTGCCACTCCTAGATGGACCAATTGTTTGTGTCGCTTGTCTTAGTCATACAGCTACCTCATTGCACCTCTTCTACATCTTGCATAAGGTGGTTTGGGGCCTAGTTTTTGAAAAGTGCCCCCCTGTCTGACACTGCAATGCCACTCCTAGATGGAATGTGTTATAAACATACCACCCAGGTTCACCCACTCTGATACATGAATGGGGCAGCTGTTACATATTTAACTGGGAATTTAGTATGTGATTATACATGATGCGATTTAGATTAACTTTGTCCTTTCATATTACTTGTGTCCCCCTTGGTGGCTCGATCATCTGTGAGTTCCATCCATTTCATAGATGGTTTTCTTCGTTTTTCTCTCCATGTTCAGCCTACCAATTCTGTGTTATACCGTGTTTAAGGTTAATACGATGACAATCGTTCTTTATGATGACAGATATGTACCCAATGTATCTATACAGTTAATTACAAAATGATAGGCTTACATACAAACCCTTTAGGATTATTTTTGACATTTGAATAAATTTAAATTATCAATAGAAATTTATAGTGTAATGAAAGAATATCATAAATTAGAGCCTCCCAATCAGCTCTTTAGAGGGTCGGTCTAATCCATCAATTTACTTGAATAGGGTTGACTCATATGTGTGTAATATATATGTTTTGTATTTCCTATACATATTTTTCTATTATTAATTATCCTTTATGGATTTCTTTCTGAGTGTCAGTTTCAAGCCCTATAATGGTTCCTTACACAGTGTGAATCGACAACATTGTGTCGACCACACATCTCATAGATTTTAAAAAAGTTATGTACATTGTACATTGCCTTTGTAAATGCTGATTTACATACAGGACTAAAAGCAACACTCTAAAAAGACATTTCATACACTTTAAATGGAGCCGCTGCGGCCGCTATACTTAATCCTCAACCTACGTACTTATTACACCATTAGCGTACAGAGCCCCGTACCGTGTACGTACTTCGCGTACAAACACCGCGCTGGCTGTACAAAGTACACTCAGTACGTACACACCTAAAGATACACCGTGAACCCTTAACAGCTATACATGTGATAGTAATACACTTATAACCTTAGCAGGGAAAGGAAAACACGACACCAGTTTGTATTTAAAATGCCGGGTTCCGACACCACAACATATTATTACTGAAAGGGGGTTACAATAACAAAGCAATACAATAGAATAATGGCTACAGACAATGGTACATACGTGTTTGGTTTTCGCCACGCTTCCCAGTCTGGTCCTCAGTCATCTGGGTAGATGACCTTTTGAGTCTGTTTCTGACCAGGCATGCAGCTGGCTCATTTATAACATCTTCCAAAACTTAACACGTAATCTCTTTGTCCATTGGACACAGGGATGGTCATTTACAGTACAGGAGAGGTCATAGGTTGGTTTGAATAGGTGGGCGATGTCTGTTCCAGATGCACTTGTGCGTGGTCTCCTCTGGGTTCCCGCCGCATACCAAATGCACAGTAAATAGTTTATATCTATATTCTGCTCCTGCACATAACTATTCGCTGGAACGTGCGATCTTCTGCAAACCAACACCGGAATATTGCCCTTAAAATACCCTACAGCTGGATACCAAACACCACCTTATAACCTTGTTCTGTCCCCTCCTATCCTGTAAAGGTGAATCCCTTTGTTCTGATACCATTTAAACTGTTGTAACTTGCTGGTGTGATGCAGGGAGACTATGTGTAAAATGTGAACTATTTGGATAAATATGTAATGTGTTTTGATGGCTTTTCCATGCGTTCACAAACACTACCATAAATACTCATACCACGCGCTAATGCGCAGGACCACGGGAGCGACCATACGCAAATTGCGAGTATGTGCACGCACAGCAGAACAAGTACGCGCACGGAGGCCATCTGTGTGTAGTTTGTACGTGATGTGTGTGTACTGCGATATTTTTAGACTTTGACACCTTAATAATCAGTGTATTTGATTCTGGATAAGATTTGTATCACTGACCTGGTTTGGGAGTGTTGTGGACTCGGGGCTTCTTCCGATGACCGGGAAGAGGAACCGCTACTGGGTCGCAGTAGAGATGGCCGGATGTAGGTCTTCCTCATGCAGGATTAAGACGGCAAGCAGGAAGCACAGAGGAATTCTTGAAGGTTTCCTGAAAGACAAGACTTGTAGAAATACTGAAGGCTGAGGTACTGAGATATTGAAGACACTGTGGTGTTGGAGACACTGTGGTGTTGGAGGCACTGAGGTGCTGGGAGTACAGGGAGTGCTGGGAGGCACTCGGAGGCACGAGGGTGCTTGGAGGCACGGAGGTGCTTGGAGGCACGGAGGTAATTGGAGGCACGGAGGTGCTTGGAGGCACGGGGGTGCTTGGAGGCACGAGGTGCTTGGAGGCACGGAGGGGTTTGGAGGCACGAGGTGCTTGGAGGCACGAGGTGCTTGGAGGCACGAGGTGCTTGGAGGCAGGGAGGTGCTTGGAGGCACGAGGTAATTGGAGGCATGAGGTAATTGGAGGCACGGAGGTGCTTGGAGGCACGAGGTGCTTGGAGGCACGGGGTGCTTGGAGGCACGGGGTGCTTGGAGGCACGGAGGTATTTGGAGACACCAAGGTGTTTGGAGGCACGAGGTGCTTGGAGGCACGGAGGTACTTGGAGACACCAAGGTGTTTTGAGGCACGAGGTGCTTGGAGGCACGGAGGTACTTGGAGGCACGGAGGTACTTGGAGGCACGGAGGTACTTGGAGGCACAGGATGCTTGGAGGCACAGGATGCTTGGAGGCACAGGAGATCACAGGGACGAGGGAGCTCTGGAATCACAGCTTCCGCAGGAGAAACGAAGATACTCAGGCACCGGATCTCTGCCTGGTGTCTGGTTTTAAATCCCCCGCCCTAGCCTGATTGGCTGAGCAGGCAGGTGACGTCAGACCTGCTCCGCCTCCTTGCCCTCGCTTATGATGACGGCGTCCTTGCTTCCGGGAAGCCGCCGGAGGGACGCGCCGACCCACCGCCGAAGCCGGAGACCGCCAGGAGAAGAGAGGCGCCGGGCAGACCAGGCCACCCGCAGGGACAAGCGCGGTCGCCGCTGCCCGAGGTGCGTGACAGTACCCCCTCCTCCAGGAGTGGCCCCTGGACACTTCCCGGGCTTAGTCGGATGTCTGGAGTGGAAGATCCGAACCAGACGAGGAGCCGTTACTTCAGTAGCCTCAATCCAACTTCTCTCCTCAGGACCATAACCCTTCCAGTCCACCAAGTACTGTAATTTTTTATGAAGATAACGAGAGTCAAGAATAGCTTTGATTTCAAACTCCGCTCCAGCTTCTGCCACTACAGACGTTGGCCTAGGGAATGCTGAGTGGAACCGATTCAGAATGAGGGGACGGAGTAGAGAAACATGAAAGGCGTTAGGTATTCGAAGATGGGCAGGCAAACCCAGTTTACAGACCACAGGATTTAAGACTTGTAGCACCGGGTAAGGACCGATGAACCTTGGAGCGAATTTCATGGTGGGCACCTTCAACCGGAGATTACGTGTGGACAGCCATACCCTGTCCCCAACTTTATATTGAGGTGCGGCTCGCCGTTTCTTATCTGCGAAGAACTTGTACCGGACAGAAACCTTCTTAAGATTAGCAAGAACCTTTCTCCAAATTTGTCCAAAGTGTTGTAGAGTGGACGCTACAGCAGGAACCTCTACTATCGGAAGGCTTGGAAATTCTGGAACACGGGGATGGAACCCGTAGTTGACGAAGAATGGTGATTCCCCAGTGGAAGAATGAAACAAATGGTTATGGGCAAACTCCGCCCAAGGCAACAACTCCACCCAGTTGTCCTGTGAAGGAGAGAGATACAGACGAAGAAAAGTCCCTAGATCTTGATTGACTCGTTCCGTTTGACCATTTGTTTGGGGATGATAAGCGGACAAAAACTTAAGTTTAATTTGTAGGGTTGAACAGAGGGCTTTCCAAAACCTGGCGGTGAACTGTACTCCACGGTCAGAAACAATCTCTTGTGGCAATCCATGCAAACGAAAATGTTCTCGGATAAACAGTAGAGCCAGTTTCGGTGCTGTCGGGAGACCAGTCAAAGGCACAAAGTGTGCCATCTTCGAAAAACGGTCAACGATAACCCAAACGGTGTTGCAACCCTTGGAACAGGGCAAGTCAGTGATGAAGTCCATGGAAATGTGAGTCCAGGGTCTCACAGGGATAGGCAGAGGACGAAGTAACCCTGCAGGAGGCAGACGAGGAGATTTATGTTGTGTACATTGGGGACAAGAATTAACGCAATCTTGTACATCCTTCCTCATGGTGTTCCACCAGTAAGACCTTTGCAGAAACTTGTACATCTTCTGGGCACCGGGATGACCGGAAAACTTGGAGTTATGGACCCACAGTAGTATTCCTGGCCGGAATCTAGCTGGTACGAACATTCTTCCAGGAGGAGGAGCTGGAGTAGTTAAAGCAGCAGAGACAGAAACTGGATTCAGAATTAAACCCCGCTCAGGAGGTTCATCCTCGTCTGTGGAAACTTGTGAACGGGAAAGCGCATCTGCTTTAATATTGAGAGTCCCGGCCCGGTACTTGATAATGAACGAGAATCGGGAAAAGAAAAGTGCCCATCTCGCCTGGCGAGGATTCAAGCATTGTGCGGATTTGATGTACAGCAAATTCTTGTGATCCGTGTAGATGGTAAACACATGTTTAGCCCCTTCCAGAAGATATCTCCACTCTTCCAAGGCAGATTTGATAGCCAAGAGTTCCTGGTCTCCAATAGTGTAATTTCGTTCGGCCGGAGAGAATTTACGAGAATGGAAGCCACACGGATGTAATTTCTTATCAGAGGAGTACTGGGAGAGAACAGCCCCAACCCCGACTGAAGATGCATCAACTTCTAAGAAGAAGGGTTCATCGAAATTTGGTTGTTGGAGAACTGGAGCCGTCATGAAAGCTAACTTTAAGTGAGAAAAAGCTACAATGGCTTCCGGAGGCCACAAACTAGGATTAGAACCCTTCCTCGTCAGGGCGGTAATGGGCGCAACAATGGTGGAGAAACCCTTAATGAATCTCCTGTAGTAGTTCGCAAAGCCCAGGAACCTTTGTATTGCTTTCAAAGAAAGAGGCTGAGTCCAGTCACGAATGGCAGACAGCTTTTCCGGATCCATGCGAAGCTCCGTCCCCGAGATGATATAACCGAGGAACGGAATAGATGTTACTTCAAAGGTACATTTGGAAAGCTTGGCATAGAGATGATTCTCTCGTAAACGGTGGAGCACCTCTTTGACTTGAGTCCTGTGTTCGACAAGATTCTTGGAAAAGATCAGTATGTCGTCCAAATATACCACAACACTCTGATACAGCATGTCACGAAAGATTTCATTGACGAATCCCTGGAAAACCGCGGGAGCATTACTAAGACCAAATGGCATCACCAAGTATTCGTAATGCCCATCTCGGGTATTAAAGGCAGTCTTCCATTCATCCCCCTCTCGGATGCGTATAAGATTATAAGCTCCCCTCAAGTCGAGTTTGGAAAAAATGCGGGCACCACGAACCCTATCAAATAATTCTGTGATTAGTGGCAAGGGGTATTTATTCTTAATAGTAATTTCGTTTAAGCCGCGGTAGTCGATGCATGGTCTCAACCCCCCGTCCTTTTTCTTCACGAAAAAGAAGCCCGCACCAGCAGGGGAGGAAGAGGGGCGAATAAATCCCTTGAGCATATTGGACTTAATATACTCCGACATGGCTTGAGTCTCGGGAAGAGACAGAGGATATGTGCGACCACGGGGTGGCGTCTTCCCTGGGACAAGGTCAATAGGGCAGTCCCAAGGCCTGTGAGGTGGTAACAGGTCAGCAGCCTGTTCCGAAAATACGTCCTTGTATCCTTGATATGCCTCCGGAATGTGCTCTTCATCCGTTTTGGAGGTGACACGGAGCGGACAAACAGGAGTAAGACAATTAGTGTGACAAAAGGAACTCCAGGACAGAATTTGTGACGACTTCCAGTCGATGTGGGGATTATGACTTTTTAGCCAAGGCATTCCAAGAACCAGATCATGGGGCATTTCTGGGATTACCAAGAGTTCCAAATCTTCCTGATGTAGAGCCCCGACCTGCAGCTTAACTGGCCCCGTGCGCCACATTATAAGACCTTTGGAAATTCTAGTCCCGTTGATAGCAGTCAGTGAACTTGGCCGCTCGATAGGCCGTAACTTTAAACCCAAGCTTTGGGCACAGAAGGAAGAAATGAAGTTCCCTGCAGCTTCGGAATCCAATAGGGCTTCACAAGACTTGGAGACTGAATCGGAGACTAGAGTTACTGGAAGCAAACAGTCCGAAGTTGGAGAAGCTTTTGTCGTAACCCCCAGCTTGACTCCTCCGGAACAAGCTAGGCCTGCCCGTTTCCCGGACGAGATTTACAAGACTTAAGAAAATGATCCGCGGCTCCACAGTAAAGGCAGAGTTTACCCTCACGACGACGCTGTCGTTCTTCCGGAGACAGTCGGGATCGGTTAATTTGCATGGGCTCATCTGAGCTAGGTGAGGCCACCGGTCTAGGAGTAGGATTCCGGAACCTGGAACGATCCGGACGGCTACGTTCTCTTCCACGCTCCTGCATCCGAAGATCCACCTTGACGCAAAGAGAAATCAGATCTTCTAATGGATCCGGCAGATCTCTGGTAACCAGCTCATCTTTCAGCCGGTCGGAAAGGCCGTTCCAGAAGGCAGCTCTCAGGGCGTCATTATTCCAGCGTAGTTCGGAAGCAATGGTCTGGAAATGAACCACGTACTGCCCCACGGAACGGGCGCCCTGTCGAACACGGAGCAAGTCGGAGGAAGCAGTGGTCATTCTGCCGGGTTCGTCGAAAATCCTTCGAAAGGACGAGATGAAGTTGGTATAGTTGGAAACCATGGGATCAGATCGTTCCCATAATGGAGACACCCAATCCAAAGCAGAACCTTCCAACAGAGAAATAATATATGCTACCTTGGACCGGTCTGTAGGAAAGTTGTGTGCAAGAAGCTCGAAATGTACCTCGCATTGGTTCAAGAAACTACGACAATTTTTAGGATTCCCATTATAGCGGGACGGAGTAGGCAGCTGAAGGCGTGGAGTGATACCGGCCGATGGTTGAACATTGCTGGCAACGGCAACTGGTGCGACTACTGGAACAGGTGCCGGAATTACTGAGGCTAGAGACGCCTGAATCTGATCCAGACGCCCGGACAACTGCTGGAGGTACTGCATCACCTGGCCTTGTGCCGCTTCCTGACTTTGTACTCGAGAAGCCAGGTTCTGGATGGCACTTGAGTCCGTGTTCCGATTCCCCGGGTCCATGGGGCCTGAGTATACTATCACTGACCTGGTTTGGGAGTGTTGTGGACTCGGGGCTTCTTCCGATGACCGGGAAGAGGAACCGCTACTGGGTCGCAGTAGAGATGGCCGGATGTAGGTCTTCCTCATGCAGGATTAAGACGGCAAGCAGGAAGCACAGAGGAATTCTTGAAGGTCTCCTGAAAGACAAGACTTGTAGAAATACTGAAGGCTGAGGTACTGAGATATTGAAGACACTGTGGTGTTGGAGACACTGTGGTGTTGGAGGCACTGAGGTGCTGGGAGTACAGGGAGTGCTGGGAGGCACGAGGGTGCTTGGAGGCACGGAGGTGCTTGGAGGCACGGAGGTAATTGGAGGCACGGAGGTGCTTGGAGGCACGGGGGTGCTTGGAGGCACGAGGTGCTTGGAGGCACGGAGGGGTTTGGAGGCACAAGGTGCTTGGAGGCACGAGGTGCTTGGAGGCAGGGAGGTGCTTGGAGGCACGAGGTAATTGGAGGCACAAGGTAATTGGAGGCACGGAGGTGCTTGGAGGCACGAGGTGTTTGGAGGCACGGGGTGCTTGGAGGCACGGGGTGCTTGGAGGCACGGAGGTATTTGGAGACACCAAGGTGTTTGGAGGCACGAGGTGCTTGGAGGCACGGAGGTACTTGGAGACACCAAGGTGTTTGGAGGCACGAGGTGCTTGGAGGCACGGAGGTACTTGGAGGCACGGAGGTACTTGGAGGCACGGAGGTACTTGGAGGCACAGGATGCTTGGAGGCACAGGATGCTTGGAGGCACAGGATGCTTGGAGGCACAGGAGATCACAGGGACGAGGGAGCTCTGGAATCACAGCTTCCGCAGGAGAAATGAAGATACTCAGGCACCGGATCTCTGCCTGGTGTCTGGTTTTAAATCCCCCGCCCTAGCCTGATTGGCGGAGCAGGCAGGTGACGTCAGACCTGCTCCGCCTCCTTGCCCTCGCTTATGATGACGGCGTCCTTGCTTCCGGGAAGCCGCCGGAGGGAC
Source organism: Pseudophryne corroboree (assembly GCF_028390025.1). Lineage (NCBI taxonomy): Eukaryota > Metazoa > Chordata > Amphibia > Anura > Myobatrachidae > Pseudophryne > Pseudophryne corroboree. The sequence goes on along the minus strand of NC_086445.1, from coordinate 357,720,452 downwards.
GCGCCGACCCGCCGCCGAAGCCGGAGACCGCCAGGAGAAGAGAGGCGCCGGGCAGACCAGGCCACACGCAGGGACAAGCGCGGTCGCCGCTGCCCGAGGTGCGTGACAATTTGTATGTTAGAAACGAAATTACATAATTAATTAGCATTCCCTTAGATCAGATTTTTTGTTTGTATGTATTTTAACGGTATACACTTATCAGCACTTTGTACTATGTAGAACTGTGTGTCCCATTGTCTATAGCGTAGGAAGAATAATTTTAAAATTATCATTTTTTATTCTGTCATTTTTATTTATATTTTTTGTAATATCATTATATATATTTATATTTTGAGCTGTGTGGTCTCTAGAGATGATAAGACATCTGACATGACTGGGATTAACAAAAGCGACTCTGCAAGCGATGCAATCAAACTGTGATTAAAAAAATCCAACACAGGTGTTCCGTCCATGGGTATTTAACCCAGGCTCTGGTAACAGGAGTCACACCTTTGAGAAAGTCATGTGAACGTGACGAAACGCATTAGGACTCCTCCCACTTTAATTTTTGCAGCACATTGGATCCCCTCACTCCGTCCTACAATCGGACCGCTCCAGGGAGTGACAGCCTAAAACCTTGCACGAGGTGGCAGCGGTCGATGCGGAAAGCTTCAATCCTAGACTGACGTATCCAGTCCAAGCGCACCTCAGCGACACCCGAGGCGAGGAGAGACTGGCATCGGCTTCTCCTCACAACACGGACAGGTAACCTGCATAGTGTCACACCACTTACCTGATCCAACACCGGCTATCGCACCTCCTACCGGCCACTGACCACAGTGATGCTGCCTAGCCGCTCTCCGACAATATCGGTGAATAAATTATTTCTCACGGCTTTATAACATCAGCTTGCCTGTTAAGACGGAGTAAGTAATTGTGCACACTGTTTAAAACCATAAAGTCACAAGTTTGTGAGAGACAACCATTAACCATATATACAGGACTTTACAAATTGCTACAATCCTGTGAATTTTGTAGTCATCGCTATCTCTGAGATCCACAGTATTTTAATTTGTTGCTTTCATTTATTGTTGTTTTTAATATTGATAATTCGTATTTATATAGTATCCTATTGCAAATGCTCAATTAACACTGTGCATATCAACATGCCAATGCTTTTTATATATTCTTGTATGACTTAAACATATACATACTTAATAAACTAGATAGTTTATATTTGATACACTGTTGGCTCTAATTTATAAAGTTACTCAATTAGTTGTTATTTAATTATAGAACCGTGGTCTCTTAAGCGCAGTTGTATTGTCTTTGTTTCCCCACTCCTAGATGGGCCAGGTGTTTGTGCCGCACACTTTTGTTGCTTGGCTTAGTCATACAGCAACCTCGGTGCACCTCTTTTTCTTCTTTGCATCATGTGCTGTTTGGGGTCTTTTTTTATATCTGCCATCCTTTCTCCTACTGCAGTGCCACTCCTAGATTGGCCAGGTGTTTGTGCCGCACACTTGTGTCGTTTAGCTTAGTCATCCAGCGACCTTGGTGCAACCTATTGGCCTAAAAACAATATTGTGAGGTGTTCAGTGTTTAGAATAGACTGGAAATGAATAGAAATGAATGTTATTGAGGTTAATAATACCGTAGGATCAAAATTATCCCCAAATTCTGTGATTTTAGCCATTTTTATGGGGTTTTTTCCCCAAAATCATCCAGATCCAAAACCAAAACACGAAAGGGTGATTTTGGCAAAACCAAGCCAAAACCAAAACACGAAAGTGGAATTAGAACCAAAACCAAAACACGAAAAGTGCCAGCCGCTCATCTCTAGCTATTATACCTGCTGTCTTCTTGTGCCTTGTTAATCCTCCGTTAGTACATCCTGTTCTTTTTCCATACATACCTTTCCCCGGTTACAGCTGTGCTTACTTGGGAGGCTATGGCGTGTGGGTGTCAGCAGCAAAGCCCATATACCCAGCATGTTGCCATATTCCACACCCCTGCATAAGCAGTGCCAAACCAGTACTAACCACACTGACTCCATCTTCTCACAGTGTTTTCCTGACTTATTTAACTGTTTGCTTAGTACTGTCATATGTTCCAAAGTACTAGCCTACTATCTTAGGAGTTATATTTAAATTTGATCTATACTTCCATCTCTTCATTTAGGGACTGATTTAGAGTTAGGAGCAAAGCAAAAAAGTGTATATTTGCACCTGAGCAAACCTTGCTGCAATCCAAGGGATGCAATTTTTATTACTTATTCATTTTTACATGCAGAGTAAATACTGGCTTATTTTGCATGTAGCTCACATATGCTGGACAGCTTTATTTTTACACTGCAATTTAAACTTTAGTTCAGACATGCTAAATCTAAATCTCTCACATGTTAAATCTGCCCCACCTGTTACTGTACTTGCTGGTGGGTGGGGTGTTTGGTGTGTTTTTTTTTGCTGCCTACTTGTTAACTTTGACCAAATTGACATGTGCATGCAGACTTTTTCTGTGCAGCCATGTCTGGTGGAAGGGGGCATGGATTTCTGCAGCACCGGAAAATATTTATGGTGCCATTTTCCCAGTGATTTCTGCAGCATTGGCAGAGAGGTTAACTAAGGGTGCTCCACACACCCTGCACCTACTATAGATATGTCCACGCATCAGCTACACATTACCAAAATACTGATTGTATATCCCTCTTTCATCATTATATAAACATAACACCTCATGTAACACTTTATGGAATGTAGTCAAAATGCCAACATTTACACTGCCACATTCATAGCGTCGACCCACCAATGATGACAGTTAGGATGTCAACATTGATAAAATGGCATGAGGGTTATGCTGCAGGGAGCTGGGCGAGGGTTAAGGATAGGGGAATAAACTTACCGGAATGCTGGAGAATCTGGGCCGGCAGTGACAGCCACATGAACACCAGAACCCTAAGTTGCAGCTGGAGCTGCTGCAGCCATCAACACCAGGTAAGTCACACCAGGGATGATATGTTGACATTCTAACATGTTGCCATTTCATCAGTGTCTACATGATAAATATATATATATATATATATATATATACACCTCTGTAGGGTCCCTGATTCATATATACGTCCAAATTGCTTTCAGTTCATTATCTATGCTAGTACCATCACTAGAAATATCTGGGAATCTGCATCTTGTTTATATAATTAAGACAGTTTATATGTCCGGCTGCTTATAATCCGAGTTCCCTAATATTAGACGATTTCCATCTTGCCTATAAGCCCTAGCATTATTAGCATCGATATTGCGTTTTCTCCATCGGTACTTATCATATGCCTATTGTTACTATGGAGATCATGCCTTATGCGCTTATCCAAGGATATGTTACCTTATCTTCATGAATGTCTTTGTGATTTAACTTTTATTTCAATATGCTATGTTCCCCTAGGTTATATAAATTTCTAGTGGAACCGTAGTTACTGTAATATTCATCCCTGTATTTGTTCTAGCTGTGTTTTTATTTCTACACTTTTTCACATTCATGTGGTGTTTTGTTCATTTATAACCCTTATTAGATAAGTGGCAATTTGTATTTTAACTTTCTTCTTCCCTGCAGAGATGCGCAGTGAGTGTCTGGTGTTACCTAGGTGACCCGAGGTCTGGGCCACCGTTGCTATGGTGACCCGTCTCCCCAGCTGCGCCAACGTCAGCTCCAGTCTATGACACGCCTGGTGTGGCTGAACTCACTCAGGGGTGGCGGGCTTTACTACTGTTTAAAAGGAAAATGTGTGGTTTTCGCGCTATCTCCTGTTGTGATAGGGTGGAATCACCATGTAGGTGAATCAAGATGAATTCACAGTTTTTAGTTCCAAGAAAATGCCCAAAAAACGTAATTTCCCTTATTCTTTCTGTTGAGTCATCGGTTCTCCAAATCTTTCTTCAATTTTGGTTCAGAGGGTAACATCCCAATGTATGAAAAGAAGAGATAGGAGAAACCGCAATAGTGTAACTCAATTTTAATAAAAGAACAAAGGCATTAAAACATATGGCTGGCAGCGTACCTTAAAATAAGGTGTATATAGCACACCAAGTCTCGTATATGAAATGTCTGTGGTGAATCCCTGGTATGAGAATCCCTTCAGAATCCAAAGCTGGGTCGCTGTCCAGACAGATGCTGTTCACCAACGCGTTTCGGCTCTCCTGAGCCTTTATCAAGGTGTTTGGGCTGATGGTACTATGGGTGTATATATACCCCTTACTGAAAGTTCATTGGTGGATTCACTCCAGGAAGTGAATTTCCTTAATATATCTTATCATTTCAAAATACAGAAATATTTCTATACACATGATCTCTATTTGATATACATTCCATTAAAAGAAAATTTTGACAAAAACGATTTTTTAATACCCTAAAAATAAGTCTAAATAAAATAATAAAACAACTGTTTCTGGTATATTTCCGGATGTAGTCCAGAAACCCATGTGTTTCATGTAATAGTTTCCCCCAGTCTCAAAATTAATACTGATTTGCTGCTTTTGCTGTGCTTTGGTGTGCAGCGCTGTTCCGATCCCCGGCGGAAGTGTCGTATACCAACTTCCGCTTTGCGTTCCACCTCGACGCTTGCGTTCCAACTACGGCCCGCACTTCCTGTTTTGTGTTAAAATCAGTGTGGAACGCAAGTATCGGGTGTACGGGCACTGGCTATCACTTCCTCATTTAACAGGGGGAATTTGATTCTCATTCAACCCGATATTATAACCATTATTAAAACCATATAACGAAGCTTTCTGAAGTGAAAAAGGGGGATTTGTATAAAAAGGGGGATTTGTATAAAAATCACTCCTGTTATCAATAGCAGTGGATCAATTATTGGGAGATGATTTCTTCCATGCAAAACTAATTTTATTTTTATGGGACAACAATTTCACACAAAGGTGTATGGATTTCGTACCAGTTAAGCTATAGGAACCATTTGATCTCAAAATCTGTATTAATTCCTTTTGGATGGAGGGTTTTCATCTCATATATTGCTCTCATTTCAGTAGTGGCAAGATTGTTTTCTATTGATTTCCTTCTCCATTGTTTTTCCACTGTTTTGATTCCTATAACATTCTTAATTCCTGATATTAAACTTGAATGTTTTTCCTTAAAATGCAGGGATAAGGAGTGTTTTTCATAACCTTTTTTAATATTTCGTAAATGTTCAGGAGATAGCGCGAAAACCACACATTTTCCTTTTAAACTACATTTTGGCCCTACAGGTGGGCTTAGAGGTTTTTGCAGCTCTCCGTTTGAAGCACCAAATTTACACTTGTTTTTTTGTATTTACTACTGTTTAGGTAAGTGTACTACTGTATATGTTTGTCTACCCACCTTGACAAAGGGGCGTGCTGGTACCCGAAAACATTGGTGGTTTGATGCTGCTCCTGGTGTCCTGTTCCATGTATACTTTAAGGATGTCTTGAAAAAGATAATTGTATTTGATCGAAACGTCGACCTGACCTTCAAGTTGTATTATGCTTTTCTACTGAATAAAATGACCTTTGGATGCTTTTAAGACATTGGTGAGTGCCCTCTTTACAAAAAGACTATATATATACATATATATATATATATATATATATATATATATATATATATACACACACACATATATACAGTATCTAATCTGTTTAGTATGTTAAAAAATTTATGTTTTTTATAATCAAATCACCCTCCTACAACTGTATTGACTTATTTTTACATATTTATACATTATATAATTTATATGTACATTTGTCTCCACAATTTTACTATTCTGTACCTCCTGATGACAGGGGTGCGGTCCCCAAACGTTAAATTAAACCTCTCTTTCTGTTGCGGGGTACACTGGGCTCCACAAGGATTGGATAATGGGGTGTAGAGTAGGATCCTGATCAGAGGCACCAACAGGCTCAAAGCTTTGACTGTTCCCAGAATGCACAGCGCCGCCTTCTCTATAACCCCGCCTCCCTGCACAGGAGCTCAGTTTTGTAAGTTGGTGCTGCAGTAAGCAGGCACTGAACAGAGGGGCTGCTCCAGGAAGCCCTAACAAAAGCTTTTTATGAGGTAAAAAGTGAAGACTTCAAGGGCAGCAGCAGTGATAAATGTCTTGTGACATTCACTGCTGCAGCTCCAGCTCTCCCCAGTGGCGCTGTACACTCCCGAGCCCTGGTTGCTGGGTACCTACAACGGAGGCTATGGTTTTCTTCACATTAGACACACACGGCTGGGGCTTTCCAGGATCTCGTGGCCGCGCTTCAGGAGGTGGTAAGTGGGTCCCGCTTGCGGGACCCGGTCTTTATCGCGATCCGGCGCGGTCAGTGGGAGGCGGGCCGCGCGCGCTGGCGGTGGACACTGTGGATACAGGCAATCCCACTAGCTCACCAGGGCATGGGCGCAGGTCATGTTTTCTCTCTAAACCAATTCTTATATCGCCCACAGTACCCGGTGGTTTTGCCAGCAGAGGGGATAAGGCTTAGACCTGAAGCCCCTGCCCCAGGGCGCCATTTCTAGCAAGTGTCCCCGCCCTGGAGCTGCATATCTGTCTTTTCCTCACTCCCTGTCAGTGTCTGCGGCGCCATTATCCCTCAGCTCACTGTTCCTGGGACTGCTTGGGGAAATCCTCCTATGTAAAGCCGCCTGGTTGTCAGTGCTGTGACTTTACATGACACTTAAGTATTCTACCTGCCTTTTTTTAGTCAGTGTTAGTAAGAAAGAGTGCATTTAGTCAGGGTTTTCTAGTACAATTACCCTGTGATATACATCCAGTTCTTACTGTGTACTGTTATATCATTTGTTATATAGCTGTGTAAGCTAGTCCAGTGCAGTATTATTGTCAGTAGTAACCTCTGCATTGTACAAACTGTGACTATCTGTGTGTGCATTTGATAGCTGAGTGGTGTCCATTTAGTGTCTTTCACTCAACCTGCTATCCCTATATTCTATAACCTGAGGGGGCTTGGTGCGTCAAGTTTTATCAAATATAGGGTTTTCACAAAGATATACTGTATTATGGATTTTTCTCTGTGATTTAGTCACCATATCTCTCCTTTATCTCTGCTAGTGCTGACTACACTGCGCAGGGGTCTGGGTTTAGAGATATAGTGCTGCTGATAATTGTACTGTGTTACCTCATACTGCAAGTTATATCATGTCTGCTTCTGAGGGTAACGGTTCTGGGGCTGAACACACTGCCGGTGTTGCTGAAGCCACAGACCCATATGAGGAGAATATAGCAGCTGTGGGATCTGGTTCTGGGGGCTCCTTGCCCCCCAGTGGGACTGTGGCAACGGAGGCACATACTGACCCACCGTGGGCCGCTTTTTCCACGCTTCTGCATACGCTAGTTCATAAACTAACACCCCCTATGGGACCCCCAATGCCGGTACAACCGTATGTGGTCCCTGCAGCTAACCCGCCGTGGGCGGACGATTTATCTGCTCAGTTAAAGAAGTTGAACCAGCCCCTTACTACTAAAAAGTCTGACCATCGCTCGCCTAAGTCCACGGGGTTCACTAAGCGAGCGCTTGTCTCCTCACAATCCACTGCTGTCACTGACACCTCGCCGGATGAAGACGGCACGTATACTGACCCCACAGGTTCTGACTCCGATACGGCTGATGGGGAGGGTAGTTCACATGTGGATGTTCCTGATCTTTTGGAAGCTATTAAATTAATTCTACAGATTACGGATGATCCTGAGCCATCTGTCCCTCCTAAGAAACCAGATAGGTTCAAGCGTCAGAAGGTGGTTAAACAAGTTTTACCTCACTCTGACCACCTAGTGAATATATGTCAGGAACCCTGGGAAAACCCTCGGTACAAAGTTTGTGCCTCACAAGAAGATGCTGGCTCGCTATCCCCTCGTGCCAGAGCTGTCTAAGAACTGGGAAACGCCTCCTCCAGTGGACTCACATGTGGCCAGGATGGTGGTTTCCTCAGCTCTGCCTGTCACTACCATCACGTCTCTAAAAGAGCCTACGGATAAGCGCGTGGAGGGTTGTCTGAAAGCGATTTACACCCTCACGGGTGCTGCGAGTTAGATAGTGAAATCTCCTCTGACCATGCTAGACAATGCTTGTCATATATTGTTACAGCTTCTCGCTATATTAAAGAGGCGGCTTCGGATGCCGGTATCCTAGCAGCCAAGGCCTCTACTACGTCAGTCCTGGCTCGCCGGATATTGTGGCTGAGATCCTGGTCTGCGGATCTGGACTCTAGAAAAACCCTGGAGGTACTCCCTTTCAAGGGAGATATTCTGTTTGGGGAGGACTTAAATAAGATAGTGGCTGACTTGGCTACTGCCAAAACTGCCTTTCAACCAAACGCTCCTTCTGTGTCGAAGGCTAAAGGTACGTCCTTTCGCCCCTTTCACCCTTCAGGTAAAGCAAAAGGTCAGGCGTACAACAAGCAGGCCCACACTTCCAAACCTGGTAAGCTGAAGCCCAAAAGAGCCTGGGCTGCCCGTCAGCCAGCTTCCAAGACCAGTAAGCCTGCCACATGACGGGGCGGGCCTCCCCCTGGGGGATCCCAGGGTGGGGGGCCGGCTTCTAGGGTATACCCAGGAATGGTTGAAGACCACTTCAGATGCCTGGGTATGGGAAGTCGTCACTCGTGGTTACACCATAGCCTTCAAAAACCGACCCCCTCATCGATTTTGCCAGACAGGTGTCCCGTCGGACCAGACAAGGCAAACACTCTGCATTCGGTGGTACAGACCCTCCTGGATACAGGAGTTGTAGTACAGGTGCCTCTTACTCAGAGGGGCCGGGGGTACTATTCTCCGCTGTTTCTAGTCCCGAAACCGAATGGGTCCTCCCGGCCCATTCTCAACCTCAAGGCATTGAACAAGTTTGTGAAGGTTTCCAAGTTCCGTATGGAAACCATTCGCTCTATAGTTCTGGCCTTGGAACCTGGGGACTACATGGTCTCCCTGGATATATAGGATGCTTACCTGCATATTCCTATAGCAGCGTCACATCAGCAATACCTGAGGTTCGCTATTGGCAACCTTCCTTACCAGTTTCGGGCGTTACCTTTTGGTTTAACAACGGCTCCACGAGTTTTCACCAAAGTAATGGCGGTGATGATGGTGGTACTCCGCCGTCAAGGGGTCAGGATAGTGCCGTACCTGGACGACTTGTTAATCCTGGCAAATTCCCCAGAACTTCTCCTGTGTCATCTGGATATGACGGTCCGGTTTCTACAAGCCCATGGGTGGCTCATCAACTGGAAGAAATCCTCCCTGGTCCCTGCTCAGAGCATGGTGCACCTGAGAGCGCTATTGGGCACTCACAACCAGCGGTTGTTCTTGTCTCAGGAGAAAGTCCTGAAGCTTCAGGATAGGATTCGTTGCTTCCTTTCTCGTCCGCAAGTGTTGATACATTCGGTGATGCAGGTGCTGGGCCTCATGGTCTCAGCATTCGACATGGTGGAGTATGCTCAATTCCATTCTCGCCCCCTCCAGAGGCTGATTCTAGCCAAGTCGGACGGCCTGCCTCACCGGATCAGGTCTCACATGATCACATTGACTCCGGAGTTCCGTTTGTTGCTACTTTCGTGGCTCTGGGACCAACAGTTGTGCAGGGGCCGTCCCTTCTGGATATCCAACTGGGTCCTGTTGACGACAGATGCCAGTCTAAGAGGTTGGGGCGCGGTGCTGGAGCAACACTCCCTTCAGGGTCGGTGGCCCAAGGAGGTATCTCTCCTCTCGATCAACATTCTGGAATTGCGGGCAGTCTTCAATGCGTTGAACCTGGCCCAGCATTTAATTCAGAACCGTCCTGTTCAAATACAGTCGGACAACGCCACCACAGTGGCTTAGATAAATCATCAAGGCGGCACTCAAAGCCGTTTGACAATGAAGGAAGTCTCACGGATTCTACGTTGGGCGGAACGCCATCTACCGGCCATATCGGCAATATTCATTCCGGGAGTCCTGAATTGGGAAGCGGACTTTCTCAGTCGTCAGGACGTGCATGCCGGCGAGTGGAGCCTCCATCCAGAAGTGTTTCAACTCCTAGTGGAAAAGTGGGGTCTTCCAGATGTAGATCTGATGGCGTCTCGACACAATCACAAGGTTCCGGTCTTCGGAGCAAGGACAAGGGATCCTCAAGCAGCATTCGTGGATGCGCTGGCTGTGCCGTGGAGGTTTCGGCTGCCATACGTGTTCCCTCCGGTGTCACTCCTGCCCAGGGTAATTCGGAAGTTCAAGCAAGAAAAAGGAAATCTGCTTCTCATAGCTCCGGCGTGGCCCAGACGGCCCTGGTTCTCAGACCTGCAAGGCCTATCGTCAGAGCGTCCACTTCTGCTTCCACAATGCCCAGACCTCCTCATTCAGGGCCCCTGTGTCTACCAGGACCTAGCCCGGCTGTCTTTGACGGCGTGGCTCTTGAAGCTTCCATCTTGAGGGCTAAGGGTTTTTCTGAAGAGGTCATTAAAACTATGTTGCGGGCCCGGAAACCGGCTTCTGCTCGGATTTACTATAGGGTCTGGCATTCCTACTTTGTTTGGTGCGCATCTAATAATTATGACGCTTCCAAGTTTAGTACAGCCAAACTTTTGGCTTTTCTGCAGCAGGGCCTAGATTTAGGCCTGCGTCTGGCCTCCCTCAAGGTTCATATTTCGGCCTTGTTGGTGTGGTTTTAGAGAAAAATTGCGACTTTACCTGATGTTCATACTTTCACTCAGGGTGTGTTGCTTATCCAACCTCCCTATGTCCCGCCTGTGGCTCCTTGGGACTTGTCGGTGGTTTTGGAGGCATTGCAGGAGCCTCCATTTGAACCCCTGGGTTTAGCTGACCTTAAGTGGCTTTCCCTTAAGGTGGTGTTCTTGCTGGCTATTGCCTCTGCTAAAAGAGTGTCGGATCTGGGTGCCTTGTCTTGTAGTTCCCCATATCTGATTTTTCACCGTGACCGGGCGGTTCTTAGGACTCATCCCGGATATTTACCTAAGGTGGTTTCTTCGTTCCACCTTAATCAGGAGATTGTGGTTCCGGCCTCTGTCTCTCCTGATTTGTCTCCCAAAGAGCGGTCTTTGGATGTGGTACGGGCTCTCCGTATCTATGTGAAGAGAACTGCTTCTATTCAAAAATCTGATTCTCTTTGTTTTGTTTGGATTTCACAAACATGGCTGGCCTGCTCACAAGCAGACCCTGGCCAGATGGATTAGAATGGTGATTGCACATGCTTATGTGAAGGCTGGTCTGTCAGCTCCTGCTCACATTACGGCCCATTCTACTCGGTCTGTTGGACCTTCTTGGGTGGCCCAACGTGGTGCGACCCTTGAACAATTGTGCAAGGCGGCTACGTGGTCCTCCAGGAACACGTTCATAAAGGTTCTATGCCTTCGATACTGCCGCTTCCCAGGATGCTTCCTTTGGACGCCGGGTTCTTGTGCCCGCTACAGTGCGTCCCCTCCCATAAGGAACTGCTTTAGGACATCCCCATTGTCCAATCCTTGTGGAACCCAGTGTACCCCGCAGAAGAAAACGAGATTTATGGTAAGAACTTACCTTTGTTAAATCTCTTTCTGCGAGGTACACTGGGCTCCACAAGGCGCCCACCCTGACGCACTTAGCTTCTTTGGGTTGGTATGGCATTAGCCGCTGACACTTCTCTTGTCGTGAGAGTATGGTGTATGTGGCTACTAACCGTTGTCGTCTCTTTTCCTGCTACTGCATTGGGCTGGTTAACTAAAAACTGAGCTCCTGTGCAGGGAGGCGGGGTTATAGAGGAGGCGGCGCTGTGCATTCTGGGAACAGTCAAAGCTTTGAGCCTGTTGGTGCCTCTGATCAAGATCCTACTCTACACCCCATTGTCCAGTCCTTGTGGAGACCAGTGTACCTCGCAGAAAGAGATTTAACAAAGGTAAGTTCTTACCATAAATCTAGTTTTCTACAAATATCCTGCAGTGCAATGCACGTATTCTGCCAGGGTAGGTTACCTTTGAATTCTTTAGTATGGCGTGCTTGAGTGAGGTGTGTCCCAGCAATGCTGAAGCAACGTCACCGCATCCCCGCAACTGATGGGTAATCTATGGAGCGATACTCATGGTGTGTGCTGTAATATATATTTTAACCTTATCTGATGTGACCCTCTTTTGGTCAATGATGAGGGCTTCTCTGTATGCAGTTAAAGCAGACAGGTGACCAGTAAAATGACGTCATGTGTGTTCCAGGGAGGACATTGGTCCACATTTTGGCGCCAAACTTTGATTGCTTGTGGGGTATATAAGAGCCCACTAGACAGGATCTAGTCTGTGGCTGGATCTTTATGGGATCCTGGTGAAAACCCACACAAGGATGGGGAGAATATACAAACTCCACACAGGGCCATGGTGGCAATTGAACCTAAGTGCTGTGAAGAAGTAATGCTAACCCTAACACCATCTGTCCTGCCGACGAAGCTAGAATCTTTTTCCCGGTGTTGCACACCCTAACGTAATATGCTGTGCACGCTTATGCCACTGAATGTGAAAGGGGTAGGAGCCGTGCATTGCAGACATAGGCTGCACACATCCTATAAGAGGAGGAAGAAGATACCTGAGCCAGGCAGCCCTGATCACCTGGTAGGCCAATTGTGCCTGGGATCATTTCAAATATGAGGCTTGTAGATGTTGGAGGACAAAAAGCTACTTATTCAATTATATTTTCATTCAGTGCTTGGCATCTCTGTTGATCTGAAAAGTAAAGGAAAGCTAAGAAAGCAGTCACAGACTTCTGTTCCTGCTATTCTGAAGGTAATTCCTTCCCTAAACCCTCTGGCACCTACTCTTCATTTGATCCTACAAATGAAGATGAAGCGTTAGATTTACTATAACTTCTAAACAACAAAAAGTGGTGGTATTGGCCATTGCAAATAATCAAATTGTAGATATAATTTCTATATTGAAAAAACAGGAGAAAGGAAAAACCACCGGTACTACTTGAAAGCAGCCCTATGTCTAACAATGGAGTCACCTACTCCACTCACAAAGGTAAACATACACAAATAGACAATGTATGTGCTTATAATTGTCCACTATAGAATATTCACATACAGTAGGAGCAAACTTCTTTATCTTCAAATGTTCTTTTGGATATCTGCTCCAAACTTATGAAATAAAAACAGGAGGGGGGGGGGGGGGAATTATAGTATAATACTGATATCTAAAGTACACTGTGCTAATCTGAAGATTACACAAGTGCTAATCTAAATATAAAAAAGATGTCTTACCATAATAGACCCACACCTTAAAGGATGAGGTGCCAAACTGATAAATCTGAAATTACCTCATGGATAGAGTGACAAAAGCAATGCTCACATAAATGTTTACATGAGCATTGTTAATAAAATACATGTGAAGGTATCTTTGTTCCTCATCCACTTTACAGGAACCACAGTACACACTTCAATGAAGAGGTTCCAAACTGATAGATCATTAATCTCCTTGTGAATGGAATAATAAAACGTTCACATAAAGGTTTCTTTGTTCCTTGTCACCAACTTCACAGGAAACACCATTCACGCTCAACAGTAAAAAATGTATTTAACTCACACCCCATAACAACACAAATAGTGGACAGAAGGCCTAATTCAGACCTGACAGCAGCAGCAAATTTGTTAGCAAATGGGCAAAACCATGTGCACTGCAGGAGGGGCAGATATAACGTGCAGAGAGAGTTAGATTTGGGTGGTGTGTGTTCAAACTGAAATCTAAATTGCAGTGTAAAAATAAAGCAGCCAGTATTTACCCTGCACAGAAACAATATAACCCACTTAAATCTAACTCTCTTTGCACATGTTATATCTGCCCCCCCCCTTCCCCCCCTGTAGTGCACATAGTTTTGCCCATTTGCTAACAAATTTGCTGTTGCGATCAGGCACTGATTGGTGTACATTAGATATCAGTAGTATACTATATTTTTTTTGTCTGTTTTTATTAAATAACTTTGAAGGAAATAGCCTAAAGATTATTTGAAGATGAAGATTGTACCCTATGTGACTATTCTATACTGGACAATTATTAGCACATACTGTATATTTATGTTAATCTGTAATCTCTCTCAATTTGTATCTTTCAGTCATTATTCAAACATGCAGTACTTATTCCTGTTCTCGAAGAAAAAACACAAACATTTCTGACCCAAACTCTCTTTCAAATTACTTTCCCATCTCTAAGCACCCTTGCCTCTTCAAGTTGCTTGAAAGACTTACTGTTATGAGCCGCTGCTGTGGCTCATTCCTGTTTGCATTCTGTTTATGTATTTTATGATATATTTCTGTTGTTTCAGTTCCCCTTGGCTTTTATGGGGTGTCTGGAGTCCACCCTCAAGGGTGGGGGGGGGGGTACTGTCATGAGCCACAGCGGTGGCTCATTCCCGTTTGCATTCTGTTCATTTATTTTATGTTATATTTCTGTTGCATGCCAGGTTTTCTCATGTACTTGTTTAGAGTACTTTTGTAGGTCATTATGTGGTGAGTCTGTGTAACAGCAGCCTGTTTCCTATGTGTGTGGCCTGTGCAGCCTCACCTGTCAGATTATTAGGTCATTATGTGGTGAGTCTGTGTAACTGCAGTCTGTCTCTTGTATGTGGCCTGTGCTGTCTCACCTGTCAGTTAATTAGGCCATTACCTTGTGTCTGGCTTCCAGCCATCTTGATTGGGGCGTGTTTCCTTTATTGCCCAGCCTGCCCTGCACCTGGAGCCGGTGATAGAAGATTCTAGCTCCTGTATGTGCTTGTACATGGTCCCTGTCCTATGGAATGTTATCTTGAACTTCTACAGTTGGTGCCACTGCATGGTTTGGCATTCCCGGTCCATGCTGAATCCTGTGGGTTCTGTCCTGCCAGAGTTGGAAGCACATTTTCCTTATTACCTGAGTTCCTGATTGTTCATGTGAGACCTTGCCTGGAAGAAATATCAGACAGCTTAGGTTGTTCGCATCTTGTCTTGCTCTGTCTAGCCTAGCCTGGAATCCAGGAGTCTCTTGCAGCTAAGTGTTCTTGTGTTTAGACTTCACTTTGCTCTGCCTAGATATTTAGGAACTCTTTGCTTTATGATTTGTTATTACATCCTGTGCATTGTTGTATACAAATATACTGTTTGGTTGCTTCAAACACCTCAGGGCATTGTTGCCCCCACAGTTTGCATTCTTTCCTGTTGGTAGTCTTGCAGGTTTTAGTTAGCTTTCCCCTTACTCACTCGCAGTCTCGGTTGGTGCCTTGTTACCTAATAAGACCTGGGGGCATCGGAGTCTGGGCGGACCTAATTCGCCCATTCAAATGCAGCTGCTAAAGGCAGAAGACTAGCTCTGCAGGCACCATCCGACCACTGGGAGGAGTAACGGAGTCAGGGGTTGAGTAGGTGTAGCTGCATTTACTCATTCCCAGCCGCAGTTCCACAAGTGAGTTCTGGAACTCCCTAGTTGCTACCCAGTTTACAGAGTTCCAGATACTCGTTTCCTAACACTTGCTCACACACAAGGGCCTAATTCAGACCTGATCGCTGTGCTGCTAATTTTGTTGTCCTGCGATCAGATAGTCACCGCCCAAGGGGGAATGTAAATTTGCCCCTGCAAATGTGCGATCACGTGTACACCATGCAAAAATGTTCCTCAGTCAGCGGACAGCTTCAAATCCGTTCGCAACTCACCATAGAATGGTTTTTCCAGTGTGTGCAGTCTGTGTACAGCCCAGGACTTATTCCTACAGTGCATAAAGAACAGGCTGATCGGGTCTGGAGCTAAAGTCACATACCCTCCCAGAAAATACTTGGGCACACCTGCGTTTTTCCTGACACTCCCAGAAAACGGACAGTTACCACCCACAAACGGACTCTTCCTGTCAATCAGCTTGCAAATGGCTGTGCGCTTGAAATTTTCACAACAGCTTGTCGCTGTTTGTCGATGCACATGCGCATTGTGGTGCATATGCATGTGCAGTCAATCGATAATCACCCGCTGTGCGAAAACGCACAGCAGTGATCAGGTCTGAATCGGGCCCATACTTCAGTATCTCTTTCACAACACTCCACATAGGCTACACTGACTAAGTTGGTCAATGACTTGATCGCTGCAAAGTCTAAAGGCCATTACTCCCTTCTAATACTACAAAATCTCTCTGCTGTATTTGACACTACTGTCCACTCTTTTCTCATACAACTGCTACAATTCCTAGATCTTCAGGATACTGTTTTATCCCAGTTCAAATTGTTCTTTCAGTGTTCACTTCTATGGATCTAACTCCTCTTTACATCCTCTATGAGGTGGAGTACCAAAAGTCCTAGGTCCCCTAGATTTCTGTATCTATATCATGTCTTTTGAAAATATATCAGCTCTTGTCTATATAGGGATAATATCCATATTTGCATATTCTCTCCAGATTTCTCACCATCTGTGTTTTCCTGCATGCTGAATGTCTTCTGGCTTTTTATTTTGCATGTAATCGCAACCTTAAACTCAGTCTTTCAAAAATAGAGATACATTCTCACCGGCCAGTAGTAATTACTGTCTTGACATTTCTGTTTGTGTCCACAACATGACAATAAACCCTACCCTCCAAACTTGCTGTCTAGGTGTCGTCCTTTACACTCAACTGTCCTTTGCCCTTTCCCCATATTTGATCTGTATCCAAATCATGTTACAAACATCAAAGAAACATATCCAGAAAATTAACATATTTCACACAAGACTTTGCAAATCTTTAATTCATACACTCATTATCTCTCTTATTGATTATTGCAATTGTCACCTTATTGGTCTTCCCCAAAACTCTGTTACCACTACAATCCATTTAAAATGCAACAGCTAGACTGATCTTCTTCGCTGAATGTTCATCTTCTGCTCTTCCGCTCTGTCAGTCCCTTTACTGGCTGCCTGTATTTTACCAAATTCAATAGACCTGCTTACATACCAACATACATCTCTTTGCTTATCTCAAAAGATATTTTATTATTATTTATGGTTACAGGACTTTTCTTGTGATGTGGTCAAAATACTGACAGCCAGGATCTTGACAGTCAGAAGGCCAACAGCGGGATCCTGATGGTCAGAATTCTGACACATCCTGGAGGTAAGTACTGGGGTTGGGGTTAAGGCTAGGCACCGGAGGGAGGGTTAGGTTGTGGGGGAGGGGGAGGTTAGGGTTAGGCTGTGGAGAGGGGTTAGGGTTAGACTGTGGGAAGAGGAGGTTAGGATTAGCCTGCAGGAGGAGTAGGTTAGGATTAGGGTAGAGTGAAAATACTTACCAAGATGTGTCAAGATTCTGTTCATCAGGATCGTGCTGTCGGTGTTCTGTCAGGATCCTGACTGCCGGGAGTTCGTATCCAACCCCTTTTTTCAGGTTGCACCCACTCTTACACAAGAGTTTAGCACCATTGTTTCTTCTAGCCTCCATATCTTCAAGCATATCCAGAAAAAAAACCTCTTCAGGCAAGCTTATTAAATCCCAGAACCTCCACATAACCTCTAAAAACTATTCTACCCAATTACCTGCCCTCTACACATTCTACACATAACTTCATATTATGTTCTGATGTTCTCTTTACTTATAGCAATAAAGCAGCAAGTATGTTGATTATGTATTTTATTTCTTGGTGGTAATACGTTCATCATTACAATTAGACACAGACACCATCATCCTGGCATTGCTTTTCTCCTTCTCCCTCTCTACTTCCTGGTCACATGTCCTCCTCTGTTGATGGATTCTTAAAGATACACTACCTTATATTACTACTACTTGAAAATGTACATAAACCATATACAGTATATAGAAAAGATCCTACACTTTACATACAGTATGTTCTCTTTCTACACTCGCATACTCCACTGACCCTTGGACAATATTGTTGTGTTACTGTGTGTTATCTTAGCCACCCTTGTCCAAGCTTTAGTTATCAGAAAGAGATTATTGTGGGCACATGGGGGTCATTCCGAGTTGTTCGCTCGTTGCCGATTTTCGCTATATTACGATTAGTCGCTTACTGCACATGCGCAAGGTTCGCAGAGTGCATGCGCTTAGTTATTTTACACAAAAGTTAGGTATTTTACTCACGGCATAACAAGGTTTTTTCATCGTTCTAGTGATCGTACTGTGATTGACAGGAAGTGGGTGTTTCTGGGTGGAAACTTGCCGTTTTCTGGGCGTGTGCGAAAAAACGCTGGCGTTTCTGGGGAAAACGCGGGAGTGTCTGAAGAAACAGGGGAGTGTCTGGCCGAACGCTGGGTGTGTTTGTGACGTCGAACCAGGAACGAAACTGACTGAACTGATCGCAATGTAGGAGTAAGGCTCGAGCTACTCAGAAACTGCTAAGAAATTTCTATTCGCAATTCTGCTAATCTTTCGTTCGCAATTCTGCTAAGCTAAGATACACTCCCAGAGGGCGGCGGCTTAGCGTGTGCAATGCTGCTAAAAGCAGCTAGCGAGTGAACAACTCGGAATGAGGGCCATTGTTCATTGATGTTGAGAAGAAGAACATTTGCCAGTTTTCCCTTTTTATAATAACATGCTGGAATTAGTCTAGTTATTGAAAAATTTGAATGCCCATCAAAGTGGTATTATATTAAGATATTATACTATAACTACTTCCCACAGCTAAAAGTTATTAAATGAATATAGGTAAAAAGTGAACTTACAGTACTTTAGCCAGTCACATCTAGAACATTTCTAGATGTAGGACAATAAATCAATTGAGCAACTTACATTTTGTATATCACTATTTTGAGAATCATATATCGGATAAGTAACTGGAGGGAATACTGGTCCATATTGGATAGTTTTGGGGTACTACATGTAAGTTAGCTCTCAATTTAAAAACACATGAATATATGAGCGAATGTGGGTGAGTTCATATGGGTCAGAGGTAGGACCACTTTAGCAGAGGTGCCTCAAAGTGGCAGGTGACTTATATGTTTGGAATGGGACCACAGGAGGGGTAAATGATTCTATATTTTTTGTAAAATGTATTCCCGTGAATGGGAGAGTAAGGCCCCAGTGCATTGCTTTGCCCAGGGCGCTCAATGCTGTTAAAGAGTGCAAGTCTTTTTGGCTTTCTTATTGCAGTCTGCTGCGGGAACTTTTGTGTTTTTTTCTTATCTTTAAAAACACCTCTTCTACACCCACTTGCTGTAAGCCAAAAAGATAATTAAACTACTTGCATTTTGTATATCACATCTAGAACATTAACATACAGTTAATAGCAAATTATCATGTTTTTAAATGTTGCCCTGCAAAAATTAATTTACAATTAAAGAATTACCCCTAACCCTAAATTATACCTGTTCTGTACAAAGTATGAAAACACACTATTCTCTACCTTTATTTACAGTGACAGACATGTGTTTGCCATTTATGAGTAAATGTAAAAAATATAATATATTTAGAATAACAAGTGGTTAAGGACTGTAGACGATAATAAATGCAAAGCACATTTTCAGAAAAATTATATTCTGATTTACTAGTATTAGAGACCAAAGGAAATACAGGTATGTGCTATTACAATATATAATATTATGGCCTAATATATATATATATATATATATATATATATATATATATAAAAAAAACTATATTTTACTAAACATTACATAATCTCTAATAACAATAGAAGAGATTCAACCTACTCATTTAATTACAATAACTACAAGTCATGACCCTCTAAAGCACCTGTTAATTAAAATTGCTAATCACAAGCAATTATCCTGCCAGGGTTTATGGCTAAGTGAAACTGTTTGACCTCTCCTTCATTAAAAGAGAAATGTTTGCAGTCTATTGATGAAGCGCTTAGACCAAGTTCCCATTCTCCAAGTAGCTGCTAATTGAAAGTGAACAATAGATGAATATGGCATATGTGTGGGCCTCTGGTACATGTGTTTCAGTAGTCCTTGAAAAGCCAACTTTTTATTATTATTATTATTATTATTATTATCAGTTATTTATATAGTGCCTACAATTATTCAGAGATTTACAGAGAATTTGTAATCATTCATATCAGTCCCTGGCTCAGTGAGGCTTACAATCTATATTTCTTACCACATGCACACCCAATTACCCAAACTGTAGTTAATTTGGTCAGAAATCAATAAATCTATTGGTATACATTTGGCATGTAAGAGGAAACTTGTGTAGCCAGAGGAAACCACACAAACCTGGAAGAACATACAAATTGCTCACAATAGCATTC
This sequence comes from Pseudophryne corroboree, assembly GCF_028390025.1. Classification (NCBI taxonomy): domain Eukaryota; kingdom Metazoa; phylum Chordata; class Amphibia; order Anura; family Myobatrachidae; genus Pseudophryne; species Pseudophryne corroboree. The sequence goes on along the minus strand of NC_086445.1, from coordinate 357,700,299 downwards.
TGGTTGGAATCAAACCCATCGCTGCTCTCCTATATTTTTACTTTAACTGCTAAGTAAACATTTTTATTTAAACAAAAACAAAAAAAAGTACATACCAGTAGTCATTAGGGATTGAACAAAAAATAAACCAGACTTAAATTACAAACCATGGCCAAAACAGCAAGTACTGACCTAAGAGGTTGGTTTCATTATGCTCAGATCTGCTTCCACACAGGCTTGTAAAATGCACTGATATCAGAAATAGGCACCTTGTGGGTTATTACTAATATATTTCAGATGTAGTGTAACTCATATGAAACAAGAAGATACATATTTTATTGTTAACATTCTCTAGATTATTATATGCAAAACTAATGCTTTTTGTTAGGTTTGCAGGTCATTAGATGAAAACATGAAATAGAGGGACAGATTAAAGAAATATCACAGACACATTACAAAAAACACACGTGCCCATTACATACTTCAAAACACACTTTGTATAGTATTTTATATCATTATTCAACTTCCCTGATTCAGAGTATGTGTTTACTCTCAAACTTTTTAAGTTTTGTATTTTTCCATGTAATCAGAAATAAAAACATTGTTTATCACAGTCATTTTTATATTACTTTTCTCAGAGACATAGAATAGCCTTCTCTTTGCATATTGAAATAAATATAATATAAAAATAGGCAAAATTAACAAAACAAAAAATATATAATTATAAATGCTCTGTTTGTTGGAAAATTTGGATAGTTCCTGAAATACCATCAGTGTACCTGCAGATTTAGTAGTTAGCTCTCCAGAGAATAATTAATATAGTTAGTTTAAATTTGTAGTAGTAATGAGATTGTTTATTCAAGTATGGAGAGATGAACAACATTTTCAAAAATATTCTGCTTAAATATTCCAGTAACTATTCACCTACTTTCTAATTTCAGCATGTTGAATGCTTTGCTGTTGGAATTTGAGCTTGGTGCTTCTAGTCCATCACACCATACAGCAAATTAAATTGACCATCATAAACTATAAATTCTGCAACTTTACAAATACAGTAAATTTACAAAACAGTAGGTAATGAAGTTCAGCAGAATTAAGCAGACGTTAAAGACTGTATTTGCACTAATGTTTCTTTTTTTTTCTTACATATTTTATTTTTCTTATTTTTAACTTGGTTTGTTCAAAAGGTTGACAGGTAGAAGGTAGACAGTCAGTAAGGTCAACAGGTACAAAAGGTCGACAGGGTCAAAAGGTCGACAAGACAGAGGTCGACACACATTTGTTTGTTTTTTGAGTGTCATTTGTGTATGTTTCAGAATATGTGACCACAATCAGTGGAAACATGTACCATCGTGTGCTCACTTCGGTCGCCAAACTTCGGACAAGGTGGCTCAATGTGCTCCCAACAGGTTACTATTTCCAATCTTAGCCCACTTGGCTAGTAAATCAAGCAAAAGTTGAGAAAACGTGAAAAAAAATGTGTTGCCCATTTGTTTGTCGACCATTGTCATGTCGACCTTTTGAACTTGTTGACCTTTTGTATCTGTTGACCTTAAGCATATAAACCTTTTATCTGTCGACCTTTTGCATGGTGACCATATGGTGTTATCCTTTTGACACTGTTGACCTATCATCTGGATACCGCATGTACACCTTGAACCAGGCCCTTTAACACTGCAACATTTTGTGGTGCCCTATAAAAACAGTTGTGGTTGTTGTTGTTGTTATTATTATTATTATTATTACTAATACTACTACTAATAATAATAATAAAATGTGTCATGATCCTGACTTTGTTCCTCTTGTTGTAGTAGCTTATCATGACTTACCTCTACCAACAGTCTGCAGTTCAGTGTTCCAGTTTACTGGGTTTAGCCCAGCTTACCATCTCTAATATATTCTGTTTGACTGTATTCATTGTCTGGGAGGTTTGCTCAGTGCAGAAGCTGCAGACTGTGTTACTAGCTGCTGATTAGCCACCTTTGTGAGCTCTCCTGTGAGCAATCTGTATAGTTCTGTATTCGGCAGTGAAGTCTGTCTATGCTGTCATCGTACAATAATCACAGCATGACATACCGTCTCTGGATCCAGCTCTCCACAGTGTTCTTCTTCTGCTCACTCTCCGCTTTCCCAGCATTCAGGCCTACTTCCTACACACCAGATTTCACTTCACAACCCAGGCATCAGCGCCACCATGTTGCTTACACTCATGTGACCAGTTCTCAGCCAATCTGAGCCAGTCAGCTGTTCACAGCAACCAATCTCTGGGTATAAAGGGGATTAAACTAGAGTCACAAGGTGCCAGTACAATGTTTTATACAGCATAGGAGTGTATTTCTACAGACCTCCAGTGATTCTTCCATTTAGGCGTATCCAGTGCTTTATTCAAGCTTGAGCACTCACTGGCTCCATCGGTTCCAGCTGATATCTCAGATCAATTGGTTCCAACCAATATGGCAGTTCCACCGGTTCCAGCTGATATCCAATTAGCATTGGTTCCAGTTGATATATCAGCTCCATCAGTTCCAGTCAGTATCTTAGCTCCATCGGTTCCAGTCGATATCTCAGCTTCATCGGTTTCAGCAGATTTCTCTGCTCCATCGGTTCCAGCCAATATCTATTCACTATCAGTTTCAGCCGATATCCTAACTCCAGTGAATTCAGCCAAGCTACAGTGAACTCCAGTGAATTCAGCCAATTATACCCAACATTGGTTCAAGCAGATATCCTACAACATGGGTTACATACGATATCCCAGCAACATCAGTTCCAGCTGATATCCTATTAATAGCAGGTCCTGCCATTACTCCTGCACTGTTGGTACCAGATGATATTTTAGCACCACCAGCTTCTCTGTGTCATCCTCCAATCATTCAAGTATCTGGTTAACAGTCTGTGTATTTCATTCGTCACCCAAGTTACAACAGATTCTACCTAGTGCCAATACTGAGTGACCCAGACAGGGAACTGTGCGCTGCATGTCGGATGCAGCTAAATCCACACTTCCTTGCCGGGGACCCTGGCGAAAACCACCAGCATGTTAGACTCTGCTCCCCTGTTCTGGGTTTCTGCCAACTACTCAGTATTGGTTTTAGTATCCACAGTCTATGATCAAGCCAGCTACCTTCACTCTGTATACTCCATAATCACCAGTCAAAAACCCAACCTCTGATTCACAAAACTCCACATCTCTGACAAAATGTAGTTTATATATTTTCCATTTTCTTTTTTTACATGAGCAAGCAGAAACTGTCAGCCTATCACACAGCAATATCTTAAGAGAGGATTCTGGATCAATTTATATTTTCATTCCTTACATCAGTTTTAGATTTATAATCCACCAATCCCTGCATCAAGTTATATTTTGCTCCTCCCAAAATCTTGGATCAAGTTATATTTTCTTTCTCCTGATCCATGAAACTGTTTATATTTTTTCCCACAGACCACTGGATCAATTTATATTTGTATTCATCCTGTTTCTTGTAATTATAAAGTGTTAAGGAATATGCTGTTGATAATAAGATTTTAAACCTACCGGTAAATCTATTTCTCCTAGTCCGTGGAGGATGCTGGGGACTCCGTAAGGACCATGGGGTATAGACGAGCTCCGCAGGAGATAGGGCACCTAAAAAGAACTTTTACTATGGGTGTGCACTGGCTCCTCCCTCTATGCCCCTCCTCCAGACCTCAGTTAGAGAACTGTGCCCAGAGGAGATGGACAATACAAGGAAGGATTTAGAAATCCAAGGGCAAGATTCATACCAGCCCACACCAATCATACCATGTAACCTGGATCATACATAACCAGTTAACCGTATGAACAACAACAGTAACGGTCCAAAACCGATTTCAACTGTAACATAACCCTTATGTAAGCAACAACTATATACAAGTCTTGCAGAGTTTCCGCACTGGGACGGGCGCCCAGCATCCTCTACGGACTAGGAGAAATAGATTTACCGGTAGGTTTAAAATCTTATTTTCTCTTACGTCCTAGAGGATGCTGGGGACTCCGTAAGGACCATGGGGTTTATACCAAAGCATCCAATCGGGCGGGAGAGTGCGTATGACTCTGCAGCACCGACTGAGCAAACGCTAGGTCCTCATCAGCCAGGGTATCAAACTTGTAGAATTTAGCAAAAGTGTTTGACCCCGACCAAGTCGCCGCTCGGCAAAGTTGTAATGCCGAGACGCCTTGGGCAGCCGCCCAAGAAGAGCCCGCCTTCCTAGTGGAATGGGCCTTAACCGAATTTGGTACCGGCAATCCAGCCGTAGAGTGAGCCTGCTGAATCGTATTACAGATCCAGCGTGCAATAGTCTGCTTCGAAGCAGGTGCGCCAATCTTATTGGCCGCATACAGGACAAACAGAGCCTCTGTTTTCCTAATTCTAGCCGTCCTGGCTACATAAATCTTTAAGACCCTGACTACGTCCAGGGATATGGAATCCTCCAGGTCACTTGTAGCCACAGGCACCACAATAGGTTGATTCACATGGAATGAAGAAACCACCTTAGGCAAAAATTGCGGACGTGTCCTCAATTCAGCTCGATCCACATGAAAAATCAAGTAGGGGCTTTTGTGTGACAAAGCCGCCAATTCTGATACTCGCCTTGCTGATGTTAGGCGGTTCAAACCAGTGTGATTTTAGGAACTGCAACACCACGTTGAGGTCCCACGGTGCCACTGGAGGCACAAAAGGAGGCTGGATGTGTAGCACTCCCTTTACAAATGTCTGGACTTCTGGAAGAGAAGCCAATTCCTTCTGAAAGAAAATCGAGAGGGCCGAAATCTGAACCTTAACAGAGCCTAATTTCAGGCCCATATCCACTCCTGTCTGTAGGAAGTGGAGAAAACGACCCAGATGAAAATCTTCCGTAGGTGCATTCTTGGTCTCACACCAAGACACATACTTTCGCCAGATACGGTGATAATGCTTAACCGTCACCTCCTTCCTAGCCTTTATTAAAGTAGGGATGACCTCTTCCGGAATCCCCTTTTTCGCTAGGATTCGGCGTTCAACCGCCATGCCGTCAAACGTAACCGCGGTAAGTCCTGAAATACACAGGGCCCCTGTTGCAACAGGTCTTCCCTCAGAGGAAGAGGCCAGGGATCTCCTGTGAGCATCTCTTGTAGATCTGAGCACCAGGCCCTTCGAGGCCAGTCTGGGACAACGAGTATCGTCTGTACTCTTCTTTGCCTTATGATCCTCAACACTTTTGTGATGAGAGGAAGAGGAGGAAACACGTAGACCGATTTGAACACCCACGGTGTTATCAGAGCGTCTACTGCCACTGCCTGAGGGTCCCGAGACCTGGCACAATACCTCCGAAGCTTTTTGTTGAGGCGTGACGCCATCATGTCTATTTGAGGAGTTCCCCAAAGACGTGTTATGTCTGTAAAGACTTCTTGATGAAGTCCCCACTCTCCTGGATGGAGATCGTGTCTACTGAGGAAGTCTGCTTCCCAGTTGTCCACTCCCGGAATGAAGACAGCCGACAGAGCGCTTACATGATTTTCCGCCCAGCGAAGAATCCTGGTGGCTTCCGCTATCGCGACTCTGCTTCTTGTCCCGCCTTGGCTGTGACATTGTCTGATTGAATCAGAACCGGTACGTTTCGAAGAAGACTGTCCGCTTGTCGAAGGCCGTTGTAAATGGCCCTGAGTTCCAACACATTGATGTGTAGACAGGACTCCTGGTCTGACCAAAGTCCCTGAAAAATGTTTTCCCTGTGTGACCGCTCCCCATCCTCGGAGGCTCGCGTCCGTGGTAACCAGGATCCAGTCCTGAATTCCGAACCGGCGACCCTCCAGCAGGTGAGCACTTTGCAACCACCACAGGAGAGACACTCTGGCCCCTGGGGACAGAGTTATTTTCCGATGTAAGTGCAGATGGGACCCGGACCACTTGTCCAGAAGGTCCCATTGAAAAATCCTTGCATGGAACTTTCCGAAGGGAATGGCCTCGTAGGCCGCCACCATTTTTCCCAGAACTCGAGTGCATTGGTGAACTGACACCCTTTTTGGTTTTAGCAGGTCTCTGACCATGTTCTGGATGTCCTGGGCTCTCTATTGGGAGGAAGACCTTCATTTGTTCCGTATCCAGTATCATACCTAGGAACGGCAGTCGAGTTGTCGGAATCAACTGTGACTTCGGTAGATTTAGAATCCAACCGTGTTGCTGGAGTACTCTCAGAGAGAGCGCCACACTGCTCAGCAATTTCTCCCTTGATCTCGCTTTTATCAGGAGATCGTCCAAGTATGGGATAATTGTGACTCCATGCTTGCGCAGGACCACCATCATTTCCGCCATTATCTTGGTGAAAATCCTTGGGGCCGTGGAAAGTCCAAACGGCAACGTCTGAAATTGGTAATGACAATCCTGTACAGCGAATCTCAGGTATTCCTGATGGGGGGGCATATATGGGGACATGAAGGTACGCATCCTTTATGTCCAGAGACACCATAAACTCCCCCTCCTCCATGTTGGCTATTATCGCTCTGAGTGATTCCATTTTGAATTTGAATCTTTTTATGTACAGGTTTAGGGATTTCAGATTCAAAATAGGTCTGACCGAACTGTCCGGTTTCGGGACCACAAATAGGGTTGAGTAGTAACCTCTTCCCTGCTGGTGCAGGGGAACCTTGATTATCACTTGCTGTATGCACAGCGTTTGAATTGCAGCTAACACTACATCCCTTTCCGATGTGGAAGCTGGTAGGGCCGATTTGAAAAATCGGCGCGGGGGCACCTCCTCGAATTCCAGTTTGTACCCCTGGGAAACTATTTCCAACACCCAGGGATTCAGGTCTGATCTGACCCAGGTCTGACTGAAAAGTCGAAGACGTGCCCCCACCGGTGCAGACTCCCTCAGGGGAGCCCCAGCGTCATGCTGTGGGTTTTGGAGCAGCCGGGGTGGACTTTTGGTCCTGGGCACCTGCCGAAGCAGGTGCTCTTTTGCTTCTGCCCTTACCTCTGGCGAGGAAAGAGGATCTCCGACCTCTTCTGGACTTGTGCGACCGAAAGGACTGCATCTGATAGGGTGTTACTTTCTTTTGCTGTTGGGGAATATATGGTAAAAAATTTGATTTACCTGCTGTAGCTGAGGAAACCAGGTCCGTCAGCCCATCCCCAAACAATACCTCACCCTTATAGGGTAGTACTTTCATATGTTTTTTGGAATCCGCATCACCCGTCCAGTGGCGAGTCCATAAGGATCTTCTCGCCGAGATAGACATGGCATTGGCCCTAGAAGCTAGCAGTCCAATGTCCCTTTGAGCATCCCTCATAAATAAGACTGCGTCTTTAATATGGGCTAGAGTTAAGAATATAGTATCCTTATCCATATTATCAAATTGATCTGTCAGCTCATCCAGTGTCGGACTGGGGCATGAAGGGCCCACCGGGGGAATGCAGTGATAGGGGCCCATACTTAAAGGTGTGGTCAGCCTACAAAGGGGTGTGTGGCCAGGCTCCACAGAGGTTTGAAATTAGAGATGAGCGGGTTCGGTTCCTCGGAATCCGAACCCGCCCGAACTTCATGTTTTTTTTCACGGGTCCGAGCGACTCGGATCTTCCCGCCTTGCTCGGTTAACCCGAGCGCGCCCGAACGTCATCATGACGCTGTCGGATTCTCGCGAGGCTCGGATTCTATCGCGAGACTCGGATTCTATATAAGGAGCCGCGCGTCGCCGCCATTTTCACTCGTGCATTGAGATTGATAGGGAGAGGACGTGTCTGGCGTCCTCTCCATTAGAATAGAGATAGATTAGATAGAGAGAGAGAGATTGTGCAGAGTCGCAGACAGAGTTAGTTTACCACAGTCAGTGACCAGTGCAGTTGCTAGTTAACTTTTATTTAATATAATATATCCGTTCACTTCTCTCTGCTATATCCGTTCTCTGCCTGAAAAAAAAAACGATACACAGCACAGTCAGTCACACAGTGTGACTCAGTCTGTGTGCACTCAGCTCAGCCCAGTGTGCTGCACAGTCATCAATGTATAAATTAAAAGCTTATAATTAATTGTGGGGGAGACTGGGGAGCACTGCAGGTTGTTAGCAGGAGCCAGGAGTACAATTATATTAATTAACAGTGCACACTTTTGCTGCAGGAGTGGTGACCAGTGCCTGACCACCAGTATAGTATTGTTGTATACTACTAATATCTCTTTAAATATCAACCAGTCTATATTAGCAGCAGACACAGTACAGTGCGGTAGTTCACGGCTGTGGCTACCTCTGTGTCGGCACACGGCAGGCAGTCCGTCCGACCAGAATTGTATTATTTATTATTATATACCTACCACCTAACCGTGGTTTTTTTTTCATTCTTTATACCGTCATAGTGTCATCCTAATTGTTACGAGTATACTACTATCTCTTTATCAACCAGTGTACAGTGCGGTAGTTCACGGCTGTGGCTACCTCTGTGTCGGCACACGGCAGGCAGTCCGTCCGACCAGAATTGTATTATTTATTATTATATACCTACCACCTAACCGTGGTTTTTTTTTTCATTCTTTATACCGTCATAGTGTCATCCTAATTGTTACGAGTATACTACTATCTCTTTATCAACCAGTGTACAGTGCGGTAGTTCACGGCTGTGGCTACCTCTGTGTCGGCACACGGCAGGCAGTCCGTCCGACCAGAATTGTATTATTTATTATTATATACCTACCACCTAACCGTGGTTTTTTTTTTCATTCTTTATACCGTCATAGTGTCATCCTAATTGTTACGAGTATACTACTATCTCTTTATCAACCAGTGTACAGTGCGGTAGTTCACGGCTGTGGCTACCTCTGTGTCGGCACACGGCAGGCAGTCCGTCCGACCAGAATTGTATTATTTATTATTATATACCTACCACCTAACCGTGGTTTTTTTTTCATTCTTTATACCGTCATAGTGTCATCCTAATTGTTACGAGTATACTACTATCTCTTTATCAACCAGTGTACAGTGCGGTAGTTCACGGCTGTGGCTACCTCTGTGTCGGCACACGGCAGGCAGTCCGTCCGACCAGAATTGTATTATTTATTATTATATACCTACCACCTAACCGTGGTTTTTTTTTCATTCTTTATACCGTCATAGTGTCATCCTAATTGTTACGAGTATACTACTATCTCTTTATCAACCAGTGTACAGTGCGGTAGTTCACGGCTGTGGCTACCTCTGTGTCGGCACACGGCAGGCAGTCCGTCCGACCAGAATTGTATTATTTATTATTATATACCTACCACCTAACCGTGGTTTTTTTTTTCATTCTTTATACCGTCATAGTGTCATCCTAATTGTTACGAGTATACTACTATCTCTTTATCAACCAGTGTACAGTGCGGTAGTTCACGGCTGTGGCTACCTCTGTGTCGGCACACGGCAGGCAGTCCGTCCGACCAGAATTGTATTATTTATTATTATATACCTACCACCTAACCGTGGTTTTTTTTTTCATTCTTTATACCGTCATAGTGTCATCCTAATTGTTACGAGTATACTACTATCTCTTTATCAACCAGTGTACAGTGCGGTAGTTCACGGCTGTGGCTACCTCTGTGTCGGCACACGGCAGGCAGTCCGTCCGACCAGAATTGTATTATTTATTATTATATACCTACCACCTAACCGTGGTTTTTTTTTTCATTCTTTATACCGTCATAGTGTCATCCTAATTGTTACGAGTATACTACTATCTCTTTATCAACCAGTGTACAGTGCGGTAGTTCACGGCTGTGGCTACCTCTGTGTCGGCACACGGCAGGCAGTCCGTCCGACCAGAATTGTATTATTTATTATTATATACCTACCACCTAACCGTGGTTTTTTTTTTCATTCTTTATACCGTCATAGTGTCATCCTAATTGTTACGAGTATACTACTATCTCTTTATCAACCAGTGTACAGTGCGGTAGTTCACGGCTGTGGCTACCTCTGTGTCGGCACACGGCAGGCAGTCCGTCCGACCAGAATTGTATTATTTATTATTATATACCTACCACCTAACCGTGGTTTTTTTTTCATTCTTTATACCGTCATAGTGTCATCCTAATTGTTACGAGTATACTACTATCTCTTTATCAACCAGTGTACAGTGCGGTAGTTCACGGCTGTGGCTACCTCTGTGTCGGCAGTCGGCAGGCAGTCCGTCCATCCATAATTGTATTATTATTATAATATATACCACCTAACCGTGGTTTTTTTTTCATTCTTTATACCGTCGTCATAGTGTCATACTAGTTGTTACGAGTATACTACTATCTCTTTATCAACCAGTGTACAGTGCGGTAGTTCACGGCTGTGGCTACCTCTGTGTCGGCAGTCGGCAGGCAGTCCGTCCATCCATAATTGTATTATTATTATAATATATACCACCTAACCGTGGTTTTTTTTCCATTCTTTATACCGTCGTCATAGTGTCATACTAGTTGTTACGAGTATACTACTATCTCTTTATCAACCAGTGTACAGTGCGGTAGTTCACGGCTGTGGCTACCTCTGTGTCGGCAGTCGGCAGGCAGTCCGTCCATCCATAATTGTATTATTATTATAATATATACCACCTAACCGTGGTTTTTTTATACCACCTAACCGTGGCAGTCCGTCCATAATTGTATACTAGTATCCAATCCATCCATCTCCATTGTTTACCTGAGGTGCCTTTTAGTTCTGCCTATAAAATATGGAGAACAAAAAAGTTGAGGTTCCAAAATTAGGGAAAGATCAAGATCCACTTCCACCTCGTGCTGAAGCTGCTGCCACTAGTCATGGCCGAGACGATGAAATGCCAGCAACGTCGTCTGCCAAGGCCGATGCCCAATGTCATAGTACAGAGCATGTCAAATCCAAAACACCAAATATCAGAAAAAAAAGGACTCCAAAACCTAAAATAAAATTGTCGGAGGAGAAGCGTAAACTTGCCAATATGCCATTTACCACACGGAGTGGCAAGGAACGGCTGAAGCCCTGGCCTATGTTCATGGCTAGTGGTTCAGCTTCACATGAGGATGGAAGCACTCAGCCTCTCGCTAGAAAACTGAAAAGACTCAAGCTGGCAAAAGCACCGCAAAGAACTGTGCGTTCTTTGAAATCCCAAATCCACAAGGAGAGTCCAATTGTGTCGTTTGCGATGCCTGACCTTCCCAACACTGGACGTGAAGAGCATGCGCCTTCCACTATTTGCATGCCCCCTGCAAGTGCTGGAAGGAGCACCCGCAGTCCAGTTCCTGATAGTCAGATTGAAGATGTCAGTGTTGAAGTACACCAGGATGAGGAGGATATGGGTGTTGCTGGCGCTGGGGAGGAAATTGACCAGGAGGATTCTGATGGTGAGGTGGTTTGTTTAAGTCAGGCACCCGGGGAGACACCTGTTGTCCGTGGGAGGAATATGGCCGTTGACATGCCAGGTGAAAATACCAAAAAAATCAGCTCTTCGGTGTGGAGGTATTTCACCAGAAATGCGGACAACAGGTGTCAAGCCGTGTGTTCCCTTTGTCAAGCTGTAATAAGTAGGGGTAAGGACGTTAACCACCTCGGAACATCCTCCCTTATACGTCACCTGCAGCGCATTCATAATAAGTCAGTGACAAGTTCAAAAACTTTGGGTGACAGCGGAAGCAGTCCACTGACCAGTAAATCCCTTCCTCTTGTAACCAAGCTCACGCAAACCACCCCACCAACTCCCTCAGTGTCAATTTCCTCCTTCCCCAGGAATGCCAATAGTCCTGCAGGCCATGTCACTGGCAAGTCTGACGAGTCCTTTCCTGCCTGGGATTCCTCCGATGCATCCTTGCGTGTAACGCCTACTGCTGCTGGCGCTGCTGTTGTTGCCGCTGGGAGTCGATGGTCATCCCAGAGGGGAAGTCGTAAGCCCACTTGTACTACTTCCAGTAAGCAATTGACTGTTCAACAGTCCTTTGCGAGGAAGATGAAATATCACAGCAGTCATCCTACTGCAAAGCGGATAACTGAGTCCTTGACAACTATGTTGGTGTTAGACGTGCGTCCGGTATCCGCCGTTAGTTCACAGGGAACTAGACAATTTATTGAGGCAGTGTGCCCCCGTTACCAAATACCATCTAGGTTCCACTTCTCTAGGCAGGCGATACCGAGAATGTACACGGACGTCAGAAAAAGACTCACCAGTGTCTTAAAAAATGCAGTTGTACCCAATGTCCACTTAACCACGGACATGTGGACAAGTGGAGCAGGGCAGGGTCAGGACTATATGACTGTGACAGCCCACTGGGTAGATGTATGGACTCCCGCCGCAAGAACAGCAGCGGCGGCACCAGTAGCAGCATCTCGCAAACGCCAACTCTTTCCTAGGCAGGCTACGCTTTGTATCACCGCTTTCCAGAATACGCACACAGCTGAAAACCTCTTACGGCAACTGAGGAAGATCATCGCGGAATGGCTTACCCCAATTGGACTCTCCTGTGGATTTGTGGCATCGGACAACGCCAGCAATATTGTGTGTGCATTAAATATGGGCAAATTCCAGCACGTCCCATGTTTTGCACATACCTTGAATTTGGTGGTGCAGAATTTTTTAAAAAACGACAGGGGCGTGCAAGAGATGCTGTCGGTGGCCAGAAAAATTGCGGGACACTTTCGGCGTACAGGCACCACGTACAGAAGACTGGAGCACCACCAAAAACTACTGAACCTGCCCTGCCATCATCTGAAGCAAGAAGTGGTAACGAGGTGGAATTCAACCCTCTATATGCTTCAGAGGTTGGAGGAGCAGCAAAAGGCCATTCAAGCCTATACAATTGAGCACGATATAGGAGATGGAATGCACCTGTCTCAAGTGCAGTGGAGAATGATTTCAACGTTGTGCAAGGTTCTGATGCCCTTTGAACTTGCCACACGTGAAGTCAGTTCAGACACTGCCAGCCTGAGTCAGGTCATTCCCCTCATCAGGCTTTTGCAGAAGAAGCTGGAGGCATTGAAGAAGGAGCTAACACGGAGCGATTCCGCTAGGCATGTGGGACTTGTGGATGCAGCCCTTAATTCGCTTAACAAGGATTCACGGGTGGTCAATCTGTTGAAATCAGAGCACTACATTTTGGCCACCGTGCTCGATCCTAGATTTAAAGCCTACCTTGGATCTCTCTTTCCGGCAGACACAGGTCTGCTGGGGTTGAAAGACCTGCTGGTGACAAAATTGTCAAGTCAAGCGGAACGCGACCTGTCAACATCTCCTCCTTCACATTCTCCCGCAACTGGGGGTGCGAGGAAAAGGCTCAGAATTCCGAGCCCACCCGCTGGCGGTGATGCAGGGCAGTCTGGAGCGACTGCTGATGCTGACATCTGGTCCGGACTGAAGGACCTGACAACGATTACGGACATGTCGTCTACTGTCACTGCATATGATTCTCTCAACATTGATAGAATGGTGGAGGATTATATGAGTGACCGCATCCAAGTAGGCACGTCACACAGTCCGTACTTATACTGGCAGGAAAAAGAGGCAATTTGGAGGCCCTTGCACAAACTGGCTTTATTCTACCTAAGTTGCCCTCCCACAAGTGTGTACTCCGAAAGAGTGTTTAGTGCCGCCGCTCACCTTGTCAGCAATCGGCGTACGAGGTTACATCCAGAAAATGTGGAGAAGATGATGTTCATTAAAATGAATTATAATCAATTCCTCCGCGGAGACATTGACCAGCAGCAATTGCCTCCACAAAGTACACAGGGAGCTGAGATGGTGGATTCCAGTGGGGACGAATTGATAATCTGTGAGGAGGGGGATGTACACGGTGATATATCGGAGGGTGAAGATGAGGTGGACATCTTGCCTCTGTAGAGCCAGTTTGTGCAAGGAGAGATTAATTGCTTCTTTTTTGGGGGGGGTCCAAACCAACCCGTCATATCAGTCACAGTCGTGTGGCAGACCCTGTCACTGAAATGATGGGTTGGTTAAAGTGTGCATGTCCTGTTTTGTTTATACAACATAAGGGTGGGTGGGAGGGCCCAAGGATAATTCCATCTTGCACCTCTTTTTTCTTTTCTTTTTCTTTGCATCATGTGCTGATTGGGGAGGGTTTTTTGGAAGGGACATCCTGCGTGACACTGCAGTGCCACTCCTAGATGGGCCCGGTGTTTGTGTCGGCCACTAGGGTCGCTAATCTTACTCACACAGTCAGCTACCTCATTGCGCCTCTTTTTTTCTTTGCGTCATGTGCTGTTTGGGGAGGGTTTTTTGGAAGGGACATCCTGCGTGACACTGCAGTGCCACTCCTAGATGTGCCCGGTGTTTGTGTCGGCCACTAGGGTCGCTAATCTTACTCACACAGTCAGCTACCTCATTGCGCCTCTTTTTTTCTTTGCGTCATGTGCTGTTTGGGGAGGGTTTTTTGGAAGGGCCATCCTGCGTGACACTGCAGTGCCACTCCTAGATGGGCCCGGTGTTTGTGTCGGCCACTAGGGTCGCTTATCTTACTCACACAGCGACCTCGGTGCAAATTTTAGGACTAAAAATAATATTGTGAGGTGTGATGTGTTCAGAATAGGCTGAAAATGAGTGTAAATTATGTTTTTTGAGGTTAATAATACTTTGGGATCAAAATTACCCCCAAATTCTATGATTTAAGCTGTTTTTTAGGGTTTTTTGAAAAAAACACCCGAATCCAAAACACACCCGAATCCGACAAAAAAAATTCGGTGAGGTTTTGCCAAAACGCGGTCGAACCCAAAACACGGCCGCGGAACCGAACCCAAAACCAAAACACAAAACCCGAAAAATTTCCGGCGCTCATCTCTATTTGAAATACACAATAGTTTAGTGCAGTGTAATGCAACATATCTACCATGTATAATACAAATTCATAGTCTGGAACCTGATCCCTAGAGGAAGGAGTGGGCACTCAGGCAATGGGGCCTACCGGTGGTTTCCCTGGTACCCCTGTGGGCCAGTCCGACCCTGAGCTCATCTGTCCAAGCTGCAATTGCGCTACACACCCATGCCGACGCAATTGTCGGTCTTAGCACAGCACCCATATGAGAATAAATACACTTTAAGGTAGTTTCTTGCCTGCGATCTGCAGGGTCCTTAAGGGCCGCTGTGTCAGGAGACGGTAGCGCCACTTTCTTGGACAAGCGCATCAGGGCCTTGTCCACAGTGGGGGGTGATTCCCAAATCTCCCTGTCCTGCTTAGGGAAGGGGTATGCCATATAAATTCTTTTGGGGATCTGCGGTCTCTTTTCCGCAGTCTCCCAAGTGTTTCCAAAGAAATCATTTAATTCATGAGATGTGGGAAAATTAATCCTCATCCTCAATATGCAACACATCCCTTATGCCACAATCATACACTGAATGGTTTTAGTCACCCTAGGGTGCAATTTTACTTCGTCATAGTCGACACTGGAATCAGAATCCGTGTCGGTAGTAGTGTCTTGTGTTAAGGGACGCTTTGAGACCCCGACGGGCCCTGTGAGTCGGTACAATCCGAGGATTGACCCCCTGATGTCCCCCTTAATTCAGCCTTATCAAGCCTTTTATGTAAAGATGCCACACTTGCATTCAACATATGCCACATGTCCATCCATTCCGGAGTCGGCACAACCGACGGGGACACACCACTCATTTGCTCCACCTCCTCCTTGGAGAAGCCTTCCGCTTCAGACATGTCGACACCACGTACCGACACCCCACACACACACAGGGATTAACCTACAAGGGGACAAACCCCCAACCAGGCCCTTAGGAGAGACAGAGAGAGAGTATGCCAGCACACACCCAGCGCTTAATAACACTGTGGAAAAATATGACCAGATAGCGCTTTTTTATATATTAATATTCCAATTCCCACTCACTGCGTCGCCAATGTGCCCCCCTCCTCTTTTTTCCAGCCTGTGAAGTTCAGCAGGGGAGAGACCAGGGAGCCAGCGTTCAGCATGCAGCCTCTGTGGAGAAAATGGCGCTGGTTAGTGCTGAGGATCAAGCCCCGCCCACCCGACGGCGGGCTTCGGTCCCAGTGCTTATTTTATTAAAATGGCGGGGGATTCTTGGATTTACTGCCTCCGCAGCCTAATCCATCTTAACATGCCCAGAAGTGAGGAATATTGCTGCCCAGGGCGCCCCCCCCAGCGCCCTGCACCCTTCGGTGCTGCTCTGTGTGTGTGTATAGTGGGAGCAATGGCACGCAGCTTACCGCTGCGCGCCTTACCTCATGAAGATCTGATGTCTTCTGCCGCCTGATGTCTTCTGCCTTCTCATACTCACCCGGCTTCTATCTTCGGCATCTGTGAGGAGGACGGCGGCGCGGCTCCGGGACGAACCCCAGGTGAGACCTGTGTTCCGACACCCTCTGGAGCTAATGGTGTCCAGCAGCCTAGAAACAGAGCCCAACCGTAAAGCCAGCCCTGCTTCTCTCTCCTCAGTCCCACGATACAGGGAGCCTGTTGCCAACAGGACTCCCTGAAAATAAAAAACCTAACAAAACCTAATCTTTTAAAACAGAAAACTCTGGAGAGCTCTCTGCAGTGTACCCTTTCTCCTCTGGGCACAGAATCTAACTGAGGTCTGGAGGAGGGGCATAGAGGGAGGAGCCAGTGCACACCCATAGTCAAAGTTCTTTTTAGGTGCCCTATCTCCTGCGGAGCCCGTCTATACCCCATGGTCCTTACGGAGTCCCCAGCATCCTCTAGGACGTAAGAGAAATATAAGTAAAGGTTTATAATAATAATGATAATTCCATTATTCCATGCATTCACATGCTTGATTGTCATTTGCTTCCAGATTTTACCAGATTTTATAGTGTGTATCCAGTTTAACATTTGGACCTTCTCTGTTTCATTTATTTTCTGTGTTTTACTGTTTTCAAGGTGTCCTTGACTCACCAGTCAGGACTCAGCCCTATACTCCTTTAAAAGGAAAATGATTAGAAAATGGTATTACAGCACGTGTAATTAAAATTGTTGTTTTTCTCATTCATACAACTTCCTGATTTATTTCTGTTTTCTGCAACTGACTTTGGCTCTCATTCCGAGTTGATCGCTCGCTAGCTACTTTTTGCAGCCGTGCAAACGGATAGTCGCCGCCAACGGGGGAGTGTATTTTCGCTTTGCAAGTGTGCGATCGCATGTGCAGCCGAGCGGGATGAAAAAGTTTTTTGCAGTTTCAGAGTAGGTCTGAACTTACTCAGCCCTTACAATCACTTCAGCCTGTCCGGGGCCGAAATTGACGTCAGACACCCACCCTGCAATTGCCTGGACACGCCTGCGTTTTCCCTACCACTCCCAGAAAACGGTCAGTTGACACCCATAAACGCCCTCTTTCTGTCAATCTCCTTGTGAACGGCTGTGCGAATGGAATCGTCGCTAGAAGCATTGCACAGCAACGATGCTGTTTGTACCCGTACAACGTGTGTGTGCATTGTGGTGCATGCGCAGTAGTAACCTGATCGCTGCGCTGCGAAAATCGGCAGTGTGCGATCAACTCGGAATGACCCCCTTTATCTCTAACTTGCTGTTTAGCTGGCTTATGATTTCTTCTGATTGTACAATGCATACCATTAGTCACTTGCTTCAGTAAAACAAAGACTGTTTAAAAAGTAAATAAAATATATTAGCATAGATTACACAGGGCCTAATTGAGACCTGATCGTAGATGTGTGAAAAAATGCACATCTACGATCAAAATCTCTGACATGCGGGGGGACGCCCAGCACAAATCTGCCCTGCAGGCCGGGTCCTGCCCCCCCCATTACCCCCACCCTTGCAGACGTGTGATATCATCGCACAGTGGCGATGCTTTCGCACCTGCCGAGTAGCTCACTGCTTATGCAGCAGATGGTTACCCGCCATGTTTAGGGTCGCAGCAGTGCATGTGATGTCATGCAGCCCACCCCCCCAAATGGTCCGGACACGCCTGCGTTGTTCAGACCGCACCCCGAAAACACCACGCAACGCGGTCAATCAGGCAGAAGCGATCACACAAGTTAGATGCTGTCGCATTTCACTGTGTGCGCACATGCAGTGTGGCTGCTGCACGTGCGCACACAGCCCAGGGCTTCAGCCTGCATACGCTGTCGCTGCAGTGACCACGTCTGAATTAGGCCCACAATACAGTATCATGTTTTCATTAATTCAGTGGTATTATTAAGCATACATACTTATTTATCTGTGTGTGTATACCAAGTTTTATTACTATTCCTATATTTCTCATATTGTTACTCATATATATTTATATATATATATATATATATATATATATATATATAAATATATATATAAATTATTCACTTATTTTGCCTCATATAGCAGCATTAGGTCAGAATTCCTATATAACACATTGGGCGGTATTCTATTAGCTGCAGTAACTCACGATAGCTAAAGGATTCCCCCGGGGCTATCCAAAGAGCCCCGTAAACCAGCACTTATCAGGGATTATGCTTTGCATGCCTGAGGCATGCCAAGCACAATTCCCGATAACCAGCCCCAGGAGACACATTATCAGACGTTAACACATGGGTCCACGATCTTATCACAGATCCCATGTGTTATCAGCCGATAACTGGTGATTTACAGCACGGTAAAGATGGGCTGTAATTGGATAGCCTGATAGCATTACTTGGCTAGAAAGCCCGTTATTACCATGTGGTAAATCTTCGCATCTAATAGGATACCGCCCATTATCCTAGTATATTAATCTAGTGCAGCACTATTACAATCTGTTATTAATTTAGACAGCCTTTCTTATACAATTGTATTATAAATCATTATAATCCTTTATATAGTCATTATAACATTCTAATGATTCCTATAAATTCCTTTATCTTTGTTTTATATAGATTCCTTAATTTATATTATACAGTATTCTTTGTCATCTTTCACACACATTCCTTTCCCCAAATCCTGATCCCCTATATTCATGGTATCCATATAAAATAAGTGGGGAAGAATAATGGGAGAGAGGGGAACTGAAAAAAAAGAGGTAAAAGGAGAGATATTTGCACCAAGAATTACAGATAATGTTGAGTGATAAGTTTGGGCTTATAAAGCCCAGTTCCATGTACCCACTTGTGAGTGATGATGTCATTGGACACACATGTCACCAGGTGAGTTGCGTCATCACAGGTCCATGCAACTTGTCTCTGTAAGCTTGATTACAAATTTGCATGCCCTGAAGCAGTGCATGCACAATGTGTACAGTAAGGTATGTACAAGGGATTCTTGTGTAGCCAATGATGCCCCCACAATGTCCTCATGATTAGGAGAAGTTACAGGTGGGACAGCTTGCTCCTACCAATCCCACTGTGAAACCTGACACTACAAGTTGGAATTCTACTTACAGCTGCCCAATCCCTTCTCTGTGGTACCAATACTTGATATACAAAATCTGACATTGTGTTAGAACAGGTAGTAAATAGAGTAAAACATTTATAAAGTTTTGATTTGTAAATATAGCAATACATTTTGAAGATTCCAAATAAAAAATAAGAATGAATAATTCATCTCCTTGAGCAGTTTATATTTTCTTTATGCCAGTCCCTGCATTAAAGCAGCAATCCCACACAGAAGGTCAGTATACAACATAGAAACAGAGCAGACTCACTACTCTCAGCATGTCGTGATGGCAGAGAAGGGAGAATGAAGATGTCACAGTGCAGAGAGAGCTCAAAATGGCACTCCAAGCCTCTCTGCCCAGTTAATCATGTGCCATGTGACTGTAGTTGCCACTGAATAGCAGATTGAAAAAGAGCAACCAAAAATGTATAAATGAAAACACATTTTTTTCTTATAAGCTGCCACAGTGATTTATGTTAAAGACAGGGATTGCTGCATTAACTCATATTTTACTAATCCCTACACCTCATGGGTGTATTTATATTTTCATTCCCTTATTCTTTGAATCAATTTATATTTTTATTTTGACAGTCCCTGTATTAAGTTATATTCATTAAATAATCCTGTATCAATTTATCATTTTCTTTTATAATTCCTTTGATAAATTCACATTTGTCTTTATGCCATTACATGCATATATTTATATTTTAATTCCATACTGTAAAACTACAAATTAATTTGTATGTTCATTCCCTTGTCTCTTAGATCATAGCATATATTCATTCCCCAGCGCAGTAAATTAATTTATATTTTCAATACCCCAAAATTGAAACTGTTTGTTCAGAATCTGGGCAGCTGGCAGACAGTGCTGGTATCTCCTACCAAATCTTCTGCTTTCACTACCAGTTGCTGATAGCTAAAACCATGATCATCATGTGCAGCAAACCTCCTCGTCTGAGCAGCGGTCCCCCCAGTCGCTCCACATCCTACCTGGTGCTGGCAAGTATGGTCCCCCTCCTCTGCTGCATCATCTTTCCAGTAATATTCAGGAAGATGGACCATGCCCACAAGATAGCAGAGGCTCTGATACAGTGCCAGAGTCTTTGCTTTCACTGTGGGGCATGTTCTTTCTTAAAATGGTACTGCTAGATATACTCTGAGTGCAGGGTGTGAACCCATTGGAAATGTGTCTATGGCTGATGGTGTCTTAAGATAACATATTATTGTCTGGATTTTGGAATGATGACACCATGACTGGAGGTACATTTTTAATTTGCCTTCCCGTAGCGCAACAGTCGGGACAAAATTATTTCTTGTAGTTGGATATACTCGTAGCTCTAAATGAGATCCATAGCATTAAAAGTTACTGCTTTTCCTCAACTTGTCAATATGGCAAATTACACTTCTCATTTTCTTTAGAGCTATAGAGCAATCGGCAACTTTTTTTTAGATGCCATCCGTGACTTGTTTAAATAAAGGCTAATAAATGCATTAAGTCCTGACTAAGAGCTAAGTCACTTTTGAACAATGACTTATCTTTTAAAACCCTGCCGCAGTCCTGACAGACACACCTAAAACATTCCTATTTGTAGTGCAATATATATATATAAATACAGGTTGAGTATCCCATATCCAAATATTCCGAAATACGGAATATTCCGAAATACGGACTTTTTTTGAATGAGAGTGAGATAGTGAAACCTTTGTTTTTTGATGACTCAATGTACACAATCTTTGTTTAATACACAAAGTTATTAAAAATATTGTATTAAATGACCTTTAGGCTGTGGGTATAAGGTGTATATGAAACATAAATGAATTGTGTGAATGTAGACACACTTTTTTAATGCACAAAGTTATAAAAAATATTGGCTAAAATTACCTTCAGGCTGTGTGTATAAGGTGTATATGTAACATAAATACATTCTGTGCTTAGATTTAGGTCCCATCACCATGATATCCCATTATGGTATGCAATTATTCCAAAATACGGAAAATTCCGATATCCAAAATACGTCTGGTCCCAAGCATTTTGGATAAGGGATACTCAACCTGTATATATATATATTATTTTTTTTAGCCAAGTGTCAATAGTCTGATGTGAACTGCAGAAAGAAGGAGCAGTAGGAGTATACCTTAATAACTGTAAGCCAAAAGTATAAATTGTAAAAATAATTTACATTTTGAATAACATTTTATACAATTGATTCAACTTCTGGTATACACAATACTGCATAATCTACCAATTTCTTTAAAAAAAAATGGAAGACATAACAGGTCTGTTGGTGAACAACAGTATGACAGATGCTGGATGTAGGACAAAGTGCAAAACATAAATATACTGTATAATGAGTTATAAATGTACAAGAGTCCTAGCTGGCAAATCTGAAATTAAGTCCTAAACCTGGAAATCCTCCCAGAAGGAAGGAAAGGGGCAATTGGGGTAGGCTGTACCTGAATTGGCTCACTATTGGGCAAGAACATGAAACTGTTATGAGCTCCAACAGATGCTTCATCAGGGGAGACACTTTCCATGACAATGGAAAGAGTTGATTGCAGCAGCAAATTTGGTAGCAGTTGGGCAATACCATATGCACTGCAGGTGTGGCAGATATAACATGTGCAAAGAGAGTTTAGAATTTAGATTTCAGTTTGAACATACCCCACCCAAATCTAACTCTCTCTGCACATGTTATATCTGCCCCCCCTGCAGTGCACATGGTTTTACCCAACTGCTAACATCTTGCTGCTGCGATCAACTCTGAATTAGGCCCTATAGCCTTTCTCTGCCTAATATTCTCACTCCTTTATCACTTACTCACCAACACCCCACAAACTAATTTTTATATTCCATTCTTGCACTTATAGTGGCAGCACTAATTCCTCAGACATATAAATAATTCACCCTGTTTACTTCACCAAATACTTCTTCCGAACTCACAATACCAGATGAGATTCACATAGTTTTTGTGCTATATAATTCTGGAATTATTAATTACTATAGTAATTATTACATAGTCAGTCATGTTACCTTTTTGGACTTCTATTTAATACTGGTAGCTACAATCACTTCACCACTCATCGCAATTTTAGGCATTAAACCACACTACTGTATGTGTGGGACACAAACAACGGTTTATGTCATAGTCACATTTAATTAAGATTAATCGGCCCTTCAAGCAACTGTGCACATGCCCGTTAAGATCAATAATGTACCTGCCCCTAAGCTATTATGCACTATGCCAGCATATGGGAACCTCCATGATTAAATTACCTGCAATTAATGTAAAAGTTGCCAAGCAACTACCTCATGATCTCAACCGGCCCTTAAATTGCAGAATGGATTTTAGCACCTACAGTATCTGCAGGCTACCCCGTGCACGAACATGCCCACATTGCAGTTAGCATTTTTCTGACACAAAAAAACTCCTCTTTACAAATGACATGCATAACTCAGATACATAGAATCTACATACAGGCACTGTTGCCACAATAAATAAAACCACTATGATGTTATACAAGCTGCCAAATAAACCAGCCCTTATCTCCAACCAATCAATGCCTAGAGCTATCATGCACTATGGCAGTATATGGTAACTTCAAAGTTTATTTAAATTACCTGCAAATGATGTAAAGGTTGCCAGGCAATTACCCTGTGATCTTAACTAGCCTGCATCTACAGTGCAGAATGAACTTTCCAGGTCCCATCCACATACCATGCTCACATTCAGCTGATTCACAACGGAATATAAATCCAACAAACCTTATCAACATCACGTCTCCCATCTCCCTCCAAGTCACTAAAATGTGCTTTATGGAATGCAAGCTCTGTTTGCAACAAATTAACATCTATACCTTGTTATAGCAAAAAAAATGCAATATGCTAGCTATAACAGAAACATGGCTCACACAATTAGACACTGCATCCCCTGCAGCGCTGTCACATGTTGGCCTCCACTTTACACACGCCCCCAGGCCTGGTAACTGTAAAGGAGGTGGGCTTGGAATATTACTGTCCAAATCTTACACACACATCGTTTTACCACCTGTTCCCTCCCTTGCATTTACATCATTTGAAGTATACTCTATTAGGATTTTCACCCCTTTCTCTCTGCGTGTTGCAGCTATCTATCGCCCACCTGGGCAACCCAAAGTTTCTGGAAAATGTTTCTGCTTGGCGCCCTTACTTTCTATCTTCTGACATCTCCACCATCATTATGGGTGATTTCAATATCTCTATTGACAGTCCACAATCTCCCCATGCCTCTAAAGTACTCTCTATAACCTCCTCTCTTGGCCTCTCCCAATGGACTGACTCCCCTACTCATCAGGAGGGCCACTGCCTTGATCTTGTATTCACCAGACTATGCTGTTTCTGAACTCACTAATACTTCTTTCCCTCTCTCAGATCATAACCTTATCACCTGCATGCTCTCCTCCATTGCTTCAAACTCAATGTCCCTGAGGTGTACCAAGCCGCCTCTAACCAGCAGAAATATTAACGCTATTAATTTTCAACAACTATCTACCTCACTGCAACCACTGCTCTCACCAATTACTACATTCACCTCTCCTGAGACTGCTGTGTCACACCTTAGCCAAACTCTAGAAACAGCACTTGATGAAGTGGCTCCAGCTACCCATCACACTCCACGTAGACTTAGATGTCAACCATGGTACTCTAAAAACACTAGACACCTACAAAAACTCTCACGTAAAGTAGAACACGTAAAGTAGAACACTAGTGGTGTAAATCTCGTAGTTCAAGTAACTTTCTCACATATAAGACCGTGTACCACTCTTATCGTAATGCTCTGGACACTGCCAAACAAACATATTTTCAATCTCTCATCTCTGCTCAAGCCTTTAACCAAGGGACTTTTTAATACATTTAAATCACTTCTTGACCATCCCTCACCCAACCCACCAGCCACTGTCAGTGCGCAAGATCTTGCTTCCTATATCAAGGACAAAATTGATAAAATCTGAAATTAAATGGTATGCTCTTCCACAGCAAGTGACCTGCTCAATTCCCTGCCTGAACCCTGTAACACCTTCTCTTCATTTGATCCTACAAATGAAGATGAAGTATCTGTACTCTTTTCATCTGCCTACTCTACTACCTTTCCCCTTGACTCTATACCCTCACAAATTAGTAAAGCTTTGTCTGCTGTGCTCATCCCAACCTTAACTAAAATCTGTAATCTCTCTCTGTCTATTGATATCTTTCCTTCTTTGTACAAGCATGCAGTGATTACTCCCATTCTGAAAAAAAAAAAAAAATCTGACCCTAACTCTCTCTCAAACTACCATCCAATCTCTCAGCTCCCATGCCCCTCCAAGCTACTTCAGAGACTTGCCTACACTCACCTCACACACTTTCTTAACTCACACAGCCTACTGGACCCACTTCAGTCAGGATTTTATGCCCAATACTCCACAGAGACAGCACTGACTAAGGTAGTGAATTATTTGGTCACTGCTAAATCTAAAGGCCATTACTCACTACTTATTCTCCTTGATCTCTCTGCTGCTTTTGACACTGTTGACCACTCTCTTCTCATACAAACACTACAATCCCTAGGTATTCAGGACACAGCCCTTTCTTGGTTCTCATCCTACCTATCTAATCGCTCTTTCAGTGTTTGTTTCTCTGGTTCCACCTCCTCTTCGCTACCTCTCTCAGTTGGAGTAGCACAATGCTCAGTCGTAGGTCCTCTGCTTTTCTCTACCTATACCACATCTCTTGGCAATCTAATCAACTCTTTTGGATTTCAGTACCATCTGTATGCGGATGATACTCAAATCTACCTAACCTCCCCAGATTTGTCACCATCTGTATTGGCCCATGTCACTGAATGCCTTTCTGCCATTTCATCTTGGATGACATCTCGCCACCTCAAACTTAATATTTCCAAAACAGAATTAATTATATTTCCACCGGCCAACAATAGTTACCAACCTGATATTTCTATCACTGTTGAGAACTCGGCAATCATCCCTACCCCACAAGCTCGCTGCCTAGGTGTCATTCTTGACTCTGAACTGTCCTTTGTTCCCCACATTCAATCTGTCTTAAGATCATGTTACATACATCTAAGAAATGCTCTCATTATCTACAGCATTGATTATTTTAATAGTCTCCTGACCGGTCTTCCCAAACATTGGGGGTCATTCCGAGTTGATCGCATGCTGCCAATTTCACAGCGCAGCGATCAGTTTACTACTGCAAATGCGTATGCACTGCAATGCGCATTGTACGGGTACAAACAGCATCGTTGCTGGGCAATGTTTATAGCGACAAATCCATTTGCATGGGTGATCGCAAGTTGATTGACAGAAAGTGGGTGTTTATGGGTGTTAACTGACCATTTTCTGGGAGTGGTAGGGAAAACACAGGCGTGTCCAGGCGTTTGCAGGGCGGGCGTCTGACGTCAATTCCGGGACTGGACAGGCTGAAGTGATCACAAGGGCTGCGTAAGTTCAGACCTACTCTGAAACTGCAAAAAACGTTTTCATCCCGCTCGGCTGCACATGCAATCGCACACTTTCAAAGCGAAAATACACTTCCCCGTTGGCGGCGACTATGCGTTTGCACGGCTGCAAAAAGTAGCTAGCGAGCGATTAATTCAGAATGAGGGCCATAGGCTCTCACCACTACAATCCATTTTGAATGCAGTTGCGAGGCTAATCTTCCTCGCTAGACGTTCATGGTCTGAAGATCCGCTCTGTCAGTCCCTCCATTGGTTACCAGTATTCTACCGTATTAAATATAAAATACTTTATATACAAGGCTATTAACCAAACTGCACCAACATACATCTCTTCACTCATCTCAAAATATCTCCCTACCCAACCTCTCCACTCTACACAAGATCTGCGTCTCTCATCCACACGCATTACTTGTTCACACTCAAAATTACAGGACTTTATCCGGGCTTCACCCACTCTGTGGAATGCCCTCCCACGCACAATAAGACTCGCCTCTAGTCTTCAAACCTTTAAACATTCCCTGGAAACTCACCTCTTCAGACAAGCCTATCAAATTCCAGACCCACCCACATAACCTTCAGTGCTTCCTTATCTAATTACATCCTCCCTGTACAGTACACATAACATCACATATCTTGTCTTTCTTTACTCTCACACCCTCCTGACACTTGGCCAACATTGCGGGGTGATCATATCATACAACCCATTAAGAACCTAGCAATCTGGTGGACCATTATGCAAAAGGTAGCATCTATCCTTGTGTATCAATGCCTATTTCCCTATAAATTGTAAGCTTGCGAGCAGGGCCTTCCTACCTCTATGTCTGTCTGTTTTTACCCAGTTTTGTTCTATTACTGTTGTTCTAATTATAAAGCGCAATGGAATATGCTGCACTATATAAGAAACTGTTAATAAATGTTAATAAACTTTGTCGCCTGAAGGGCATAGCTAACTCTGGGCTCCCCCCGGGCACGAGCGTGCCAATATTGCAGTCAGAACTGTTCTGACAAAATAAAATCCTCTATAAACGATGTGCATAGGTTGGATTCATTGAATACATGCACTGGCAGAAAACATTAAGATCAGTCTAACCATGTTATACAGATTGCCAAGCAACCGGCCCTTATCCTTAAGCAATCAGCACCTCTTATCGGCTGCATTGTGTATGGGGTGCCAGGCAACCTACCCATGGCTGGACTAATAAGGGCCGCCTCTTGCCAGGCATAGCGCATTGACAGTGCACACAGAGAGAGGACGTTCAATGAAAGCGAGACAATCCTCTCTCTATGATACTCCCAGGTCCTCCATGGAATAATAGGATTCTGACCACTCACATCTAGTCTGATCCTAACCCCTCCAACTTCCTGGGACTTATCCCACAATAAATACCACTTACCCTTACTTTGACGCTAGGCAATGACCAAGCCACCAGCAGTGAAACACACATCTGACCTTTGACCTTCAGTGGGACCTTTGTCCCACTGAATCTCCTGTGGCATCATACAGTATTAACTATATGAATCTATTCTATGGTTCTGCATCCTTTATTTACATGTACCCTAGTATAGAGGACCAATTTTAATTAAGCAATACCAGTGATACAAACTGTCTTTGATTACTCTAAATATCATTTAAATGTAATTGTTAAATTTTACTTTTTTATTTTTTGTTAACCAGAAGTGTCATTTTCTTGATGACTGTGGTCCATGGGACTAATTCAGACCTGATTGCTGCTGTGCGTTTTCACACAGCGGACGATCAGGTCTGAACTGCGCAGGCACCGCAGTGCGCCGGTGCATGCCAGAGATGCTATCAGCATCTCAGCCCAGCGATTGCCTCTAACTGATTGACAGGCAGAGGCATTCGCTGGGCGGGAGTGGGCGGGCCCGAAAGTGTTGGGCCGCCATTTTTGGGGCACGGCCCAGGCAACGCAGGCATGCCCACACCATGCGGGGGGAGGGCTGCAGCAGCTGCATGATATCACACGCAGCTGCTGCGACCCAGAGAGCGAGGGGTAGCTCCCTGCCAGCATGCAGGAGCTGCGCTGGTAAGGAGCTACTCTTCAGGTACAAAAGCATCGCCGCCATGCAATGCTTTTGTACCTGTGTGGCTGGAGGAGGGCCAGACATGCAGGGCGGACTAGCCCTGTGCTGGGCGTCCCCCCGCATGTCAGGGTGGCTGATCGTAGCCATGCAAAATTTTGCACGGCTACAATCAGGTCTGAATTAGGCCCCTTGTCAGGTTAAGTAGATAATAAATTTCAAACCAGCCAGTTTGATTCACCTAACACAGAGGTCCTCCAATCAACGATGTCTGCAGCAAAAATGGAACAGAGAAGGCCAGGTGATTCAAGCAGTGTCAACAGTTCTTTGGTATGATGGTATTATAGAGAATTGCATAAAACTCAAGCAGAAACAAACAACTCATTGTCAGCAGCCATGGAAGGCCAAAACAGAGCATACTTAGCCCACTGTATGGTGGTTCACACCCATGGTGCCCGTGATCGACAGACTATGCATAGCAACTTTATAGAGCATAAAGAATAATATAACACTGACCACGCAGAAGGATGCCATCAGAAAGGGTCAAGTAAGACTTGAAGTTACAAGGCTATTCCCTGGATGACGCTGGCCAGTCATTGTGGACAACACGAGACAGACATTAACAGAGGTCATCATAGAGTATGGCATCAAGGAGATCTTCCATGCATTTGAAAGAAAATATATCAAACTCCATGATATTGAAGTCATCATCAGCATCAGAGACACCCGAGTCCAAGAGGTGAGCAAGGGACAGGGCAACAACAACATAGATGTCCTTGCCACATTTGAACACCACATCCAAGTAGTACTACTGTAGTTTAAGTTGACTCATCGCTGAGGTAGTGTGCAAAAGATTGCGCAGAATGATGATCAGGGGCTGATAATCTATTTTAACCAGTAAGGGCCACCTATACATTAACTCATGAAACTTCTTAAGCCAAGACCAAGTCCAGCAAATCCTTCTGAATCTGGGCATAACGGAACTCAGAGTTAGGGGGTCATTCAGACCTGATTGCTCGCTTGCTGGTTTTCGCAGTCCTGCGTTCGCATAGTCACCATCCACTGGGGAGTGTATTTTAGCTGTGCAAGTGTGCGATCGCATGTGCAGCCGAGCGGTACAAAAAATCTTTGTGCAGTTTCTGAATTGCCCAGGACATACTCAGCCAACCACTCCCTGAAAACGGTCAGTTGCCACCCACAAATGCTTTCTTCCTGTCAATCTCCTTGCGATCGGCAGTGTGAATGGATTCTTTGTAAAACCCATTGCACAGCAACGATACGCTTTGTACCCGTGCAACGCGCCTGCGCATTGCGGTGCATATGCATGCGCAGTTCTGACCTGATTGCAGCGCTGCAAAAAATGCTAGCGAGCGATCAGGTCTGAATGAGTGTTGGTCCTTTTAGCAAAAGCAAAGAGTCTGTCACACTGCAGGCATATTGCACCAATACCGTGTTATGAGGCATCCACAGAAATTAGAACTATAATATAAATGTCAAAGTACTGGGGTGCAGGGCTACAGGTGAGCATAGACTTGAGGCAAGAGACAGCAGCATTGTTGCAATCCAGCTAACACCAATAATAATGCAGGAGCTGATGGAGTAAAGCTGTGACCTCACTGTAGTGTGGCAAATCCTCTATGTGGTAATTGGTCATACCAAGGAATCAGTGCAGGACCCGCTTGTCCTTAGGGGTAGGCATCTGTTGGATAACCAGTGTCTTGGCAAAGTCTGGAGTTGACCAACATACAGAACTTCAGTTAATCTGCAAAGGCATTTGTCATGATTCAATTTCATATTGATCTCATGGATTCTCTGTAGAACTGTTTAGAGGTGTATATCGTGTTTCTTTATGGTGCGGCCCCAAATCAGGATGTCATATACAATGGTCTCACAGGGGTATCCCTCAAAGAGATGCTCCATGCAGCACTGGAACACCTTGCTGCCATTGCATACCATATGGCATTCCAAGGAAAGGATATCTATTCACAGGTGTCATGAATGTTTTGAGCATGGATGATTCCATGTCCAGAGTAATCTGACAAAATACATATTTGGCATCCAGAGTAATCATTATTTCCAAATTGTGCATATCAGAAAGCACTCTATGGTTTTGAATGGGTGATGGGTTTCAAAAGGGCCTTGTTCATATGTACTTTGTCAATACAGATATGTACATCCCCCTCCTTCCTGGCTTCCAGAACTGGTACAATAACTCTGAATCACGTCATGTGATTCTGCTATTAGTTTGTCCTTTATGGCCATGATGCAGTAAATCATGGCACCAAGTTACCACCTGGACTTACCTTTTCCTGATCTACTGGAGGCCTGCATGATAAAATAGGTATGGAAGTATGCTATAAATATTTTTTAATTTTAGAGGACGCAATCGTGACAGGACATAGGTTATTTTATATCAGGAAATCGTTAATATTCATCTAGTCTGTACTGGTAAATGAAATGATTTGTTGTTCAAATTGATCTGTTAAGTATAGTGTGCTACCCCCAACAATGCATTTTTAGAGAACATTGGATGTCACTGCAAACATGATTCTTCACAAAGACTGTTATGTGTACTTATCACCCTTTTTATTATTTAAATAAATCTTCTGTTAATAGATGTACATTTACTAGTTCTCTAAGTGTGGGGCTTTCAGAAAAATACTGGAGTTTCCCCTTTAAATTTGAACTTTACATATTCTGAAGACATTTTCACCAAAACATATAAAACTTTGTACTGCCTATAAAAAAATGGATTTTAATTACCTACCAGTAAATCCTTTTCTCGTAGTCCATAGGGGATACTGGGAATCCAATCACTACCATGGGGTATAGATGGGTCCTCTAGGAGTCATGGGCACTATAGAAGTTTGAATGTCTGTGCTGGCTCCTCCCTCTATGCCCCTCCTACAAGACTCAGTCTATGAAACTGTGTCCAAGGAGACGGACATACTTAGAGAGAAGGATATTGAAAAGGAAGGTGGTGAGAATTCGAACCAGCACAACCAGAACAAGAGGAAAGCCATGCTAACCAAACTTGCAAACAGGGACAGCAACAGCTGAACCAAACAACATTACTGAACCAAGTAACAGAGCAGGAAGAATGAAGCACCGGGCAGGAGCCCAGTATCCCCTACGGACTATGAGAAAAGGATTTACCGGTAGGTAATTAAAATCCTATTTTCTCTTACATCCTAGGGGCTTCTGGGAATCCATTTAGTATCATGGGGAACTACCAAAGCTCCCAAGCCAGGTGGGATAGTGCTGAGGTTCCTGCAGAACTGACTGACCAAACTGAAGCTCCTCAGAGGCAAAAGTATCAAACTTGTAAAACTTTGCAAGCGTGTTCAAACCCGACCAAGTAGCTGCTTGGTGAGATGTTTCGCCGAGACAGCCGCCCAAGAGGAACCCACCGACCTAGTAGAGTGGGCTTGAACAGATTTCAGAATCGGCAAACTTGCCGTAGAATAAGCATGCTGGATAGTGAGCCTGATCCAACGTGCAATGGACTGTTTTGAAGCAGGACACCCAATTTTATTGGGATCTTCACATAGACCTTCAAAGCCCTTACCACATCCAAAGACTTTGAAGTAGCAGAGGCATCCGTAATAGCCGAAATCACAATAGATTGGTTGATGTGAAACGTGGACTCCACCTTAGGAAGAAATTGCTGACGAGTCCTGAGTTCAGCTCTGTCCTCATAGAAAATTAAGTAGGGGCTCTTGTGAAACAACGCCCCCAGCTCCGACACACGTCTTGCTGAAGCCAAGGCCAACAGTGTGACGGTCTTCCATGTAAGGAACTTTACATCTACCTCCTGCAACGGTTCAAACCAGTCCGATTGAAGGAAATGCAACACCAAATTGAGATCCCAAGGTGCCATAGGAGGCACAAAAGGAGGTTGCAAATGTAGAACATCTGGACCTCAGGGAGAGAAGCCAATTGTTTATTAAAGAAAATAGACAAGGCTGAAATCTGAACTTTAATTTAGCCTAGGCACACATCCACTACCAACTGTAGAAAAACCAGGAAACGTCCCAGATGAAATTCCACCGCAGAATATTGTCTGCTCTCACACCAAGAGACATATTTCTTCCAGATACGATGGTAATGTTTAGCCGTTACACCCTTTCTGGCTTGGATCATAGTCAGGATGACCTTGTCAAGAATCCCTCTCCTGGCGAGAATCAACCGTTCGACTTCCATGCCGTTAAATGTAGCCATGGTAAGTCTTGATAGACGAATGGGCCCTGCTGCAGAAGATTTATTTATTTTATTATTTATTACCAGTTATTTATATAGCATGCGCATATTCCGCAGCGCTTTACAGAGAATATTTGTCTGGTCACATCAGTCCCTGCCCCAGTGGAGCTTACGATCTATATTCCTTATCACATGTACACACAGACACATTCACGCTAGTGTTAATTTTGTTGGGAGCCAATTAACCTACCAGTATATTTTTGGATTGTGGGAGGAAACCGGAGTACCCGGAGGAAACCCACGCAAGTACGGGGAGAATATACAAACTCCACACAGTTAGGGCCATGGTGGTAATCAAACCCATGACCTCAGTGCTGTGAGGCAGTAATGCTAACCATTACACCATCCGTACCATTACACCATCCTCGCGAAGAGGCAGAGGCCAGCATCTTGAAAAGATCCGCATACTAGGCCCTTCTTGGCCAGTTCGGAGAAATGAGGATTGCTTGAACCTTTTCCCTTTTTATTCTTTTTAGAATTCTTGGTATCAGAGGAATGGGAGGAAACAAGTACACCAGCTGGTAAACCCACAGAGTTGTCAGGGCATCTACCGCTACTGCCTGTGGGTCCCTTGACCTGGAACAATACCGCTTGAGCTTCTTGTTGAGTCGAGAGGCCATCATGTCGATTTGTGGATACCCCTACTGACGTGTTAACCGCCAGAACACCTCCGGGTGGAGGCCCCATTCCCCCAGGTGCAGATCATTTCTGCTGAGGAAGTCTGCTTCCCAGTTGTCTTCTGCTGGAATGAAGATCGCCGACAACGCCACGGCATGTTTTTCCACCCAGAGGAGAATTCTTGACATCTCTGACATTGCATCTCTGCTTTTCGTTCCGCCCTGTTGGTTTATGTACATTACCGCTGTCACATTGTCCGACTGAACCTGAATGGCCTGATTATGAAGAAGAGAGGAGGCCTGCAGAAGGGTGTTTTAGATAGCCCTGCGTTCCAGGATGTTTATTGGAAGGACAACTTCCGTACTTGACCATCTTCCCTGAAACTGCACCTCCTGGGTGACTGCTCCCCAACCTCTGAGGCTTACGTCCGTGGTTATCAGAATCCAATTCTGAATCCCGAACCTCCGACCCTCGACTAGGTGAGAAGTCTGTAGCCACCACAGGAGGGAGATCCTAGCTTTTGGTGACAGACGAATCCTCTGGTGCATGTGAACATGCAATCCGGACCATTTGTCAAACAGATCCAGCTGGAAGGGCCTCACATGAAACCTTCCATACCAAATTGCTTCATAAGAAGCCACCATTTTCCCCAGAAGGCGTATACAAAGATTCACTGAGATTCAGGTCGGCTTCAAGACAGCCCGAACCATCGACTGGATTACCATTGCCTTTTCCAAGGGAAAGAATACTTTCTGAGACTCTGTGTCCAGTAACATTCCCAGGAACTGAAGCCTTTGCATTGGTTCTAGGTGAGATTTTTGCAGGTTCAGTATCCACCCATGATCCAGGAGTAGTCTGGTTGAGAAGGCAAGGTTCTCCAACAGCTGTTTCTTGAACGGTGCCTTTATCAGATGATCACCCAAGTACGGAACTATGTTCACTCCCTGTCTGTAGAGCAACAATATCATCTCCACCATCACTTTGGTGAACACCCTCGGTGCCGTGGAGAGACCAAATGGCAGGGCCTGAAACTGGTAGTGGCAATCCTGCAGTGCAAATCATAGATAAGCCTGATGAGGCGGCCAGATCGGAATGTGACGGTATGTATCCTTGACATCCAGAGACAATAGGAATTCCCCCTCCTCCAGACCTAAGATCACCGCTCTCAATGACTCCATCTTGAATTTGAACACACGTAAGTACGGGTTCAATGACTTGAGGTTCAGAAGCGGTCTTACCGAACTGTCCGGTTTTGGTACTACAAACAAGCTGGAATAGTAACCCTTGTAGTGTAGATGAGACGGAAATGGAACAATGACCTGGGTCTGTAACAGTTTTTGAATGGCATCATGTAAGTTTACTCTCACCTCTTGTGGAACTGGTAAGCCTGATTTTAAGAATCTGTAAGGTGGGAGCTCCTGGAACTCCAGTCTGTAGCCTTGGGATATAAGGTCTATGACCCAGGGATCCTGGCACGACCCTGTCCAGATGTAACTGAAGAATTTTAGCCGGGCTACCACTCTCATGTCTTCCAGGCATCGTTGTACACCATCATGCGGAAGATTTTGACGAGGCAGAGCCTGAGTGCTGATCCTCTGAACCAGCAATTGCTGGTTTGCGTGGTTTACCTCTAGCACCTCTTGCTACGGTAGAGGAACGTCTGGCCTTGCCCCTAAACTTGCCAGTCCGAAAGGACTGTAGATTAAGTCATGAGTAGGCCTTCCTAGCTGGCGGAGCTGCAGAAGCTAGGTATGTGGACTTACCCGCAGTAGCTCGGGAGATCCAGTTGTCAAGTTCATCTCCAAATAAGGCCTCTCCTGTGAAAGGTAGGCCTTCCACTCCTTTCCTGGAGTCCGCGTCAGCAGTCCACTGACGTAGCCATAATTCTCTGCGTGCCGACACTGCCATAGCTGTAGTGCGTGCATTAAGCAAACCTATTTATTTTATGGCTTCCACCATAAAGTTTGCAGAGTCTTATATATATTTATATATATTTAAAACAATTGTTAACACAGCATATATAAAAAAAAAAGATTCACCAGCCAGCGATTTTAAACAAAATCAACAAATACACATTTTAAACATTGCCCTGATCAGGGAAAGTATCTTAGCAATACACTACTATGAAACAATTACAAATAATGTTACTAAAGCATTCTGATCTAATGTTGCAACAATTAAAGTGGTTTTCAGCACAAAGCAACTTTGATCCTTTTTTATCCACATGACTAGGAACGCTCATTGATATTGTGCATTAGATAGAATTTCCACCAGTCCTCCAGTCAGAATAAGTAATAATTGTGTCAACACACTTGTAGTGTATAGTGATGTTATATAGATTCCAATATACACACCTGAGGTGCTTTCCTCCGTCTAACGGGGGATGTATTTGTTGATTTTGTTTAAAATCACTGGCCAGTGAATCTTTTTTTTATATATGCTGTGTTAACAGTTGTTTTAAATAAAAATATATAAATTAAGATCATTGTTACTGTGCTTTATATCGGCGCTTTTCAAATACTACTCTTATTTTCTCTTTTTTCGGGTTAAGTATACCCGTTGAAAAGCAGCAGGTATATAGCCACTAATAGGCGCTGGGTTTCTTGTTTTTTTTTTCTTGTATATATTGCAGGAGCAAAATAATTTCCTCTTGAGGTAAGGTGTCTAACCCCTCAATTAAATTACCTGACCATTTAGCAATGGCTCTTGTAATCCACCCACATGCTATAGTGTGTCTCTGGGCCACCCCGGCAGCAGTATACAAAGATTTGAGTGTAGTCTCAATCTTGCGATCAGCCGCATCTTTTAGGGAGGCTACACCAGGCACAGGTAGTACAATTTTACGTGAAAGCCTGGAGACTGACGCATCCAATATCGGTGGATTTTCCCATTTTTCCCTATCTTCAAGAGGAAAAGGACAAGATAACAACCGCCTGGGAATTTAAAATTTCTTATCTGGATTAACCCATGGTTCTTCAAACAGGGTAGTTAGTTCCTTTGACACAGGAAAAGTGGCTGAGGATTTCTTCTTTATATTAAAGTAAGATTCCTCACTCTCCTCTGTCACCTTATCAGGGATATTTAGAACTTCTCTTATAGCATCTATGAGAGCCTCTACACCCTGTGATAGAGTACCCTCCTTTACCTCTGTGTCCACCTCACCTTCCTCCATTTATGACCCTTTATCATCAGAGTCAGAATGCAGTATATGGGCCAATGTACGTTTTTGCGGACAAATGGTAGAGGACTGAGACGCTGGTCTGGGTACTGAATCCTTTTTCATAAACTCATCCATAGAGTGCCTTAAGTATTGCGTCTCTTTCTCATTACGAGATCATTTTGTAGAAATGGTGGAAATCATTCCACTAATGGAGTCCAGCCATACTGGCTCTGCCCCACTATCCTGGGAAGGGATACTACACTGAGTACACACTAGTGAACCCCCCGGAGAAGAGGAACACTCTGCCTTACATGAAATACACTCTGCTGACATACTGCTGCAGTGACAGCACACACACAGGCAAAGGTTAAGAGCACAATTAACCACAAAGAGCCTGTCCAGAGAGACACAGAGAGAGTATGGAACCAGCACACGGCACCCTTATCGACAATGCCAAGCTTAGCTGGGTCGCAGACTAAGTACCTAGATTAGGGACTTAGTACACTAGAAATCGCTCCCCCCCCCCCCCCGCTATAACCCCCTGGTACCGCTGAGGTAAACTGGAGGCTTTCCAGAGGATCTGCGTGACCCTGTCAGTCAGCGTCTGTGTCAGCTGCAGTAGGGAAAATGGCGCTTGTGAGCTGCTGGATCCGCTCACAGTGAAGCCCTGCCCCTTTAATGGTGCTCGGCCTTCCCGCTCTTCTTTATACTGGCTTTATGTGTCTGTGTGCATAAAATGGAGTAAGCCCCCTTTTATGGCTGTGGTGCCAGTCTGGGTACTGTGTACACTATAGTGTACTTAGGAGACTCAGTCCGCCCCGTTTAGAAGCCATGCTTCTCCATACCCTCATGCCACCATAATAGCCAGTGTCCCGCTAACCGGGACGCCAGCTTAGTAGTCACCACTCTTCATTCTTCTGGCTCTGTTAGGGGTGGTCGCGTGCTGCGGGAATGTACGCTCGCCATGGTGGGGCTTGCGAATAGTTCCCTCAGGAGCTAACATCCTGTTAGCGGGGAACGGGACCATTAACCCTTAGTGGGGTTGGGTCATTCTCGTACCCCCCAAGTCCCACGAAGCAGGCAGGCTGGTGCCATCAGTCCAGCATGTAAATAACAAACTTTTTAAAATAAATGCAGAAACCTCTTCAGGAGTTTCTAGAGATGTGACCGGCTTCTCTGGGCACATTTTCTAAACTGAGTCTGGTAGGAGGGGCATAGAGGGAGGAGCCATCACACACATTCAAACTTCTATAGTGCCCATGGCTCCTAGTGGACCCGTCTATACCCCATGGTACTAAATGGATTCCCAGTATTCCCTAGGACGTAAGAGAAACATAGGATTGTGTCAGCCAACAATTGTTTTTCTTCAACATTTTACATTGCAGCCATACACCCAGTATAACCTCTTTACTTAGCAGAGCAGCGATAGGAAAAATAAACACCCTCAGAAGATATATAAGATGGCCAGTCACTTCTTCTTGTCTTTCAGAAACTTCCCAAACATTCCTATTAAATATAGAACATGGGTGGGAATATTGAGCTGCCATGGATTATTTTGAAGAAAATTAATTATCAGTAAGTATAAGCCTATATTTTCTTCATTCATCAATGGCAACCATGCAACATTGATGTACCAAAGCTGTGTAGCTGTGTAACAAATAGGAAAACAACAATTGATAGTGTATAGTGGAATTTATGGAACCCATTCCTGAAATATTGACTTGCAAACTGTGCATCAATAGAGGATAGAATGTCCATAAGTTTATGGCAAAAGTATGAAGATATGTCCCTCCGGCTATTTTACAGAGAGAGTCTGCTGAAACCTGAACTTTTTGTGCCCATGAAGTTGCCACTCCTTTTGACATTGATATTTTCAAGCCTTTTTTTTCATACTACTTATAAGCTTATGTAATAATGGTGATTGCCATGGGCAACTTATCCACTGGCTAACTTCTCCACTCTTTTCACTGCTTCATACATTCCCCCCAAAATATCTCTAATACATCTTGCCAGAGTAGGTTTGGATACAGCATGCACTTTAAAAGGAACCTGATTCGTCATCCTGAATTAATTTGTTTTGAAAAGGTAAACATAGATGTTTTACAAAATCTGGAATATGAAATCATTCTTCCTTCTATGAATTATTTGTGGACAGAGAGATGGCTAGTTTGATCTCTTGATGGATATGGAAAGTGGAAACTGGTACAAGTCAAAAAGCAGGATACTGTAGTTCTTCACTTTGTTTGTATAAATGTCTACAAAGGATGTTTACTCCACAAAACATGTAGTATACCCGCTTTGTGAGCATATGTGATTTCTACAAGATATTACCTTAAGTGCAAGACATTTGAAGGAAACATCTTCTAGGTTTACAGGCAAAGGACATTAAGGCATTTAAGTCCATAAAAGGTCTCATAGTGAGACAAAAAGGTATCAACAACATAGTACAGATTCTTAATTTTTGAGGGTAGGGAACTAAACCCTTGTCAAACCCATCTTTAAAGAGATTCAAACATTCGGAACTGCGAAAGAGTAAGACTTTTCTACATTTTCTTTTTTTAGATTTCCATCATACATTTAATGATCTCCAGGTCATGTTATAATATAAACAATGGAATTATAATTAGTTCTAGCTTTTAGAAGCAATTGAATTCCTTTACCAGATATCCTTTTTTGTCTCAGCTATAACTGTTCAATCTCCCTGGCAACA
Organism: Pseudophryne corroboree; assembly: GCF_028390025.1. Classification (NCBI taxonomy): domain Eukaryota; kingdom Metazoa; phylum Chordata; class Amphibia; order Anura; family Myobatrachidae; genus Pseudophryne; species Pseudophryne corroboree. The sequence goes on along the minus strand of NC_086445.1, from coordinate 357,661,741 downwards.
AAGAGGCATTCTGGATTTGGATAAGAACAGAACTTTGACGTGGAAACTTTCCTTGACTTTGATGTAACCAAGATTATTTTAGAAGTATCCTCCAAGTTAGTCAAGACAGAAAAATGTTTATACCTTCCCCAATCCTTGGAGACAAGTTATTGTTGCAGCTGAAGTCCAAACTCCTGTAACTCCCCTTTGTGGTGACCTTCACCAGGGATCCACTCTGTGCTGCAGATATGTCTTTATGCTGTTTAGCTGCGCTTTCCCTGTTTCCCATCTCTGTCATCAGGTGGGTAAGTCCACCTGTCCATGAGGAGGGTGACATTCAGTGATTTAGGGGAACCAAATGAAATATCTTGCCCCCTCAAAACCAAAAAGGTTGTGGTGCTCCTGATACAAAGTGCTGCGATGCAATGGCTGTGTCTTGTTTTCCAATACAAGGTCTGTTCTGCTACATATACAGACTGAGTTGCACACCAATATACAAGTATCATATCAAATTACTCAGCACAGTGCCCATGTGCATCCTAGTCACATCACAATTTAGACGTATTTTTTGCAAAAAAAGACGTTTAATGCTAGCAGAATTGTACGGGACCTTGTGGCTCACTCGTGCTAGGCATCTTGCACTAAGTAGCATATTGAGGCTAGATGTATGAGAATACATCTGTATACGATTTATCATCCAATATACCATTCCCATGGGGATCGGAATTATATATTGCACATATTACATAATGTGTACCCCTAGTCCACTGTTCCCGGCCGATGTTCATTAAGTCGTCCCATTGGATGTGCTGCATGTTCAATGGGATGATTTCACAGCCAACATGGTGTAGTCACATGCAGTATGTAACGATACATTGCGCTGTTATAAGATCGTATAGTGTGTATGGGGGTGTAATGTATTATTACATTGCATCCCAGCGTCCTTCAGTCACACCAACGTAAAGTATTCCCAGCTTTAGTCTTTAGGCTTTAAATTGCAACATATATGGGTAAAAAATTACTGTCAGTCCCAATAAACATTGGAAACTTTCAAACGTTGATCAGAAAAGGTACAAAATGTAATCTGATAATGACTTTTGTCAGTCCATATGTATGGCTAACATTTAACCACAATAATTGCGCCCATGCACTGAATGGCCAAAGCTCCCTAATATCACTACATTTTATCATTTTTTTTATAAACTTTTACAATTAACATGGAGTATAAGTGAATTCTTAGCACAAATTTGGACAAATATGAAGGCCCACATTGCTACTTTGCTGATTACATATTCGAATGGGCTCTATTTTAAAGTGAAGCCCTGAGTAAATTTACATAATGTGTTAGTATTATAGATGTTAGGATCCATCTAATGAAGGTCACCTGGATGCGGTGGGTGGGCTTACATATTTGCCCAAATTTGTGCTAAGAACATTACTCATACTCGATATTAATTGTAAGAGTAAATTAAAAGAATTTTGACTATCAGTATTCTTAATGCGTATTGTACTAGAAGCCTCAGCATGGTAGCATCTCTTATGTTTAAAAATAAGGTGTGCAGTACAGTCTCCAACCCCTTTTTCCTTTATGACTATGTTTAGAATCATGTGTAGCCAACCTGGACATAAATCTAGTTTCTCAGCGCTCAGGCCAAGTAAGAAGGTCTGCTCATGTATCAGACAGCTATAGTTACATGCTCTATTATTAAACAGTTAATCAAACAGAAAATCACTATCCTATACATACAGTATGAAGTACGTATGTTGTTTTATATTTTCTGACCCTATCATAATGTACAGAAAAATGCTGATGCACACTCTATTTACTAAGAATACTGATAATCAAAATCATTTTGATAAACTCTTACAATTAATATGGAGCATAAGTGAAGTTCTTAGCACAAATTTGGCCAAATATGGAAAAATACCTGTCCCGGGGAAAATTAACACTGGCAGCCCACTGAGGTCATGTGTACAATTCCCATGATGGCCCTAAAGTGTGGAGTTTGTATATTCTCCCCATGCTTGCGTAAGTTTCCTCTGGGTACTCCGGTTTCCTCCGGCACTCCAAAAATATACTGGTAGGTTAATAGGCTCCCAACAAATATTAACCTTAGTGTGTAAGTGTGTGCATTTAGGGCAGACTAGATGGGCCAAGTGGTTCTTATCTGCCGTCAAATTCTGCTTCTATGTTTCTATTTAATCATCATAAAAAAGTAATCTTTCGCAAATGCGAAAGATGTCCATGTGTCTTTATGATCAAGTGCACATGAGTCAAACCATGCATGCACAGACTATATATATGTAGACAAACATATATTGTATATAATGTTGATTGTAATTGGCATAAATAGGTACCGTTTAGATATACAATATTCAACTAGCCACTGGACAAACTGCTAAATAGGGGCGGAGCAAGGCAGCAATGCACTTTGGGAGAAAGCAGGAAGAGAACAGTCTCTTGATTGCTTTTTTCTAGTTTGGCTGCATGCAAGTAGACATAACACCACCAGAGATGGCATAATGTTTTGAAATGTGAAGATTTTTTCATCCTTTTACACTGCTCACCTCCTCCGCCCTCATTGCGTGCTGTAAGGGCTGCTGGTACATGCAAAGTGCAAAGGCAAGGCAAAGCAATTTGTGATTGTGCTGCATATTTGAGGATGGTAAATATACAGAAACAAAACGTATTGTTTTCTCCAACTAAGAAGCAAGAGAAGAGGAATTTGTTCATTTTATAAAGAGATGTCGGAGTGCTTGTTTTTAAATCTATGTTTATATCCATCTTCACACACCAATTTTCCATTTTCTTACTTCCGTTTTCCGCTCCTTTCAACAGCATAAAATGCACATACAGTACGTGCATCTAAACAACTAAAAAAAGCCTGTAATTAAATGAAACAAACCACTAAAACAAGTCAAGTTAATATGCGGCGCTCCCATCACATAATTTAAAGGTTATCTCAAAATAACCCCACAACCCACCCATAAAATGGTTATCAATTTATGCCAGCCCTCACTGAAGGTCTTCCTTTATTACATGCATGAAGCATAGTAATTACCTGTATTACTGTAAACACACTGAACCAATATTATATGGCATAAAATATATACAAAGAGACACAATACATAACATGCAAATTATGTTTTTTATGCTTCCACGAACGAACTGCCCATTCACTATAAGAGAAAATGAAGTAATTTCTATATTCACATCATATACTCAAGGTAAACAATCTTAGGATAGACGTAGCAATGATGTCTCTATTGACAGACTTTAAAAAGAGCTCAGTGACCTTGCTTAATTGGCCATGTAATAAACCAGAACTAAAAGAGCCTATTCCCACAAAACACAGCTCAGCAGCTCTCCACCCCCCGCTTGTCAAAGAAGCAATGAATAGGAAGTCAGCAAAAGCAATGCAGAGTGCGTCCACTTAGCATTGTACCCCCTTCTTTTCCATATACTAGGAGAAAAGATTAACAAAGAAATACAACTGCTGATTAGAAAGCTTTCCTTTAAAACAGAAGTTCTATGGTTAAGACCATTTCCATTGTCTCCTTTATCTGATTTGTCTTTTTTTATATGGTGTGTGCTTACTTAACAAATACCACTCCATATATGCAATGCTGTTAATAAATTATTTACAAATAATAAGACTTTAAATGAAAATCTTGTCATGGTATAGATACTACGATGAAACTTAAACATATCCAAATAACAGCAAAAAAAAAAAAAAAAAAACACACTTTAGAATTTACATCACTCCAGACTTCTGATAATATGTATCAGGAATTGTAGACATAATCTAAGCAAATTAATTTCACAGAAACAAAGTGTAGCAGGAATATTGAGATGAATAATACCCTGACATTTCTTTTAATAATTATGCAAATATAGCCTTATTTTGGCAGTAATCTGATTATTTTGTGTCTTGGGCAAAAAAAAAAAAAAAGTGTTAATCACATATCATCATTAAATTGTGAATAAATATATACAACATCTTTATGAACTAGTAAATAATACATAATTATGAAACTTCAATTAATCTGTAATTTAAAAATGAAGCGTTAGTCAATTCTTGCACATGTGCAATATTTTTTAATACAGAAAAGTTTCATATTTGTGTTTAATATTATTTTAATATACTGTGCATGTTTGTTTTTTAATTTTTTAATACTTTTCATAATTTATTGCACTGTGTAATATCTAAAGTGCTTATTATATAAATAAGCACCTCTGAGGAGGTTGTGGATAACTCTTTCCTATTGTATACTTTAGTTTTTGTGTTCTGTTTATAAAATAAATCTCAAATATGATAATGTGTAATATAGTGGATGTTTATTTAACAAATAAAAGTATGCCAGCAGTTATAGTGAAAATGGGTGCACGTTTTATACATAAAAGAAAAAAAATTGAACATGCCACATAAAGACTACATTCTAGGCGCAAAGCAAGGATACACAAACGCACAAGGAATACATTTACATATTCTAAACATAAAAAAATAAACAATTTGCTTAATAATTACTTAGTTATTGTCTAGATATTATTTAGTAGAAAATGCAAAATCTACATATTGTATTGCTGCACAAGTAGCTGAAACTACAATTCACAATACTTTATTATAAACGTATGTATCCTTACCTAATTCACTTAAACTATATCAAAATATTATATTTGTAATTTGTTTTCCTCTCTCATTTTTCCCATTAGTCTCACGGTAAATGCACAAGATAAACAAACCTCCAAAACAAACTTGTAGTTGGATGCGCACATGCAAGTTTACAAGTATCTATAAACAGGTCATTCGATTAAATAAATAATAAAGCATGTGCAAACAGATTACTATACGATGTGTGTGATTGTATGCCTGTGTTTGTTTGATGTGGCTACTGATTATCATTTCAGTTTATGAGTTTTAACGCAAAGCATGGAGAATAATGCCCTCTGTTGGCCAAGCAGCAACATTTCATCAATCATTGGACTGAAGAGAAAACACTGAACTCTAGGCAGTGAACAAGAAGCAATTACATGTGATCGATAGCACTAAATATGAAACCACATGTACCTCATCCATGAAACAAGGAATAAAGGGCATTTTGTTAGTGAGTCATTAATGAAATTTGAGATAACCTTGGTACATTGGTCATACATTAGCATTTAGCGCTGCTGTATGCTGGTGCTTTAAATACAAATTAATAATAATAATAATCATAACAATAATAATAATTTAAAAAAAAGTTGCCATATAATGTCAAATAGAAATGAACCTATGCAAGCAAGCTAATTAATTAATTATTTAAAAAGCAATGATAACAAAATATGTCTGAAATATTTTTGTTTTTTATTGCTTTTCTTTCTCATTACTAGTAATGTTACAGTATATACTAATGATCATATGACACCTTGACAGTTGAAAATATTGCTATCAAGTCTGCTTGTGGAATTTTTAGGTTTAATTATTTACTTTCAGCCATATGTAAATGAACAATTCCAACATCCTATCTTACAGCAACCCCCCACCACACACACACACACACACACACACACACACACACACACACACACACACACACACACACACACACATTATTTTATTATAACAATATATCTATTAGCACAGTATAACCAATTATATAAAACATTGAAAATAATATATAAAGAATTAGAAACTTCCTGCAGTGATATTTAACACTATTCATTAAAAGTTTAATATTGTTTATATATATATATATATATATATATATATATATATACTGTATGTCCAAATCTAGAGAGAGCAGTCACCAGTCTTCTTTCTTTAAAGTTCAAAGTGATTTTTTAATAGCTTACATCATAGTAAATGCACAGAAGTCGACATTTCGGGCCTAGCATGGCCCTTTTTCAAGACACAGATGTCCAAGTGATGCTCTCCTTCACTTTGAACTTTAAAGAAAGAAGACTGATGAGTGCTCTCTCTAGATTTTGACTTATATTTGGCCTAATATGGATGGATTCTGTGGATACGCCTGAGATGCACCCCAGCAGGATGCTTTTTATGCTTGGAGAGGGCCAACACCTCTGATTCAATATATATATATATATATATATATATATACAGTCAGTATATATACTTCTTGACGGTGGCACTCAGAAATAAAGGACACAGCACTGTAAGTAGTTGCCTAATGTTTCAAAGCAAAACGGCTTTTTCGTCAGGGCATATACATTACAATGAAGCACTCACCCAATTTATGTGCGCACCATCACCACGCCGCCTCCCGCCTCCTCCGTTCAGCTGTGCGCGGGTTGATGACGTCACCGTGCATCCCGTCACCATAGAAACAACTATAAACAATATTCTACAATGCAACAGTGTTTAGGTGCTTTAAACAAACACCACTAGCAGCAAATATGTTTAAGAGTCATAGTATCAACTAATGAAAAATAAACAATATTGTATATATATATATATATATATATAAAACTAAACATTCATACACATACAGTACAATATGTAAACCATTTAATGAAACAGCAGAAAAAGGAGAACACATAATTTGCTGACACAAGTAAATGTTAAACACAATATTGTATGTGTGTGTGTATATATATATATATATATATATATATATATATATACATACATACATACAGTGCCTTGCTTAAGTATTCCCCCCCCCCCCCCCGGCTTTTAACCTACATTATTTTGTTACATTACAACCTGTAATTTCATTTTTTTTATCTGAATTTTATGTGATGGACACGCACAAAACAGTCTAAGTTGGTGAAGTGAAATGAGAAAAAATTATATAAAAAATTATTTTTATAAATACAAATGTGAAAATTGGCATGTGCATACTATGCTATGAAGCCCCTCAAAAGTTCTGGTGCAACCAATTACCTTCAGAAGTCACATAATTAGTGAAATGAAGGTTTACCTGATGCAATCTAGGTGTCACATGATCTGTCAGTATAAACACACCTTTTCTGAAAGGCCCCAGAGGCTGCAACACCACTAAGCAAGAGGCATCACACCATGAAGAGCTGGGCTTTATGGAAGAGTAGCCAAAAAAGCCATTACTTAGAATTAAAAATAAGAAGGCACATTTTGAGTTTGCCAAAAGGCATGTGGACGACACCCCAAATGTATGGAGGAAGGTGCTCTGGCCAGGTGAGACTAAAATTGAACTTTTCGGCCACCAAGGAAAACGCTATGTCTGGCGCAAACCCAACACATCCCATCACCCTAAGAACACCATCCCCAGAGTGAAACATAGTGGTTGCAGCATCATGCTATGGGGATGTTTTTCAGCAGCAGGGACTGGGAAACTGTTTCGAGTTGAGGGAAAGATGGATGGTGCTAAATACAGGGATATTCTTGAGCAAACCCTGTTTCAGTCTGCCTGTGATTTGAGACTGGGACGGAGGTTCACCTTCCAGCAGGACAATGACCCAAAGCATACTGCTAAAGCAACACTCGAGTGGTTTAAGGGGAAACATTTAAAAGTGTTGGAGTGGCCTAGTTAAAGCCCAGATCTCAATCCAATTGAGAATCTCTGGTCAGACTTGAAGATTGCTGTTCACAAATGGAAACCATCCAACATGAAGGAGCTGGAGCAGTTTGCCTTGAGGAATGGGCAAAAATCCCAGTGGCAAGCTCATACAGACTTATCCAAAGTGACTTGTAGCTGTAATTGCCACAAAATGTGGCTCTACAAAGTACTGACTTTAGGGGGGTGAATAGTTATGCACGCTGAAGTTTTCTGTTATTTTGTCCTATTTGTTGTTTGCTTCATAATAAAAAAACATCTTCAAAGTTGTAGGCATGTTCTGTGAATGAAATAATAATAATAATAATAATAATTTTATTTATATAGCGCTCTTTCTCCAATAGGACTCAAGGATCTTAAATGATGGAAACCTTCAAACAATCCACTTTAATTCCAGGCTGTGAGGCAACAAAACATGTAAAATGCAAAGGGGGTGAATATTTTAGCAAGGCACTGCAAATATATATATATATATATATATATATATATATAAAGTCCACAACTTTATATGTAAAGACATGACTGACTACTTGGTCAAATTAAATAAATTTGGTTCACCTCCACCACAGTGTTTCCTTGTTACTCTTGATGTTGGTAGCTTATATACCAACACTGAGAATTCTGCAGGTATAGCATCGTCAGGAAGGTCCTCACTGCCAGTCCAGATTATGTAGGTCCTCCTATAGAATTTTTTATTTTACTAATGGAAATAATACTACACAAAAATTGTTTTTGTTCAACAATGGTTTTTATTTACAACTGAATGAGACTGCGATGGGGTCCAATATGGCCCCATCGCATGTGAATATCTATATGCATGATTATGAACAATATATTATGAACAGTAGAAAATATTCACATTTAATAACTTTTTATTTGAGATACATTGATGATATCTTTTTGATTTGGACTGGTGGTGCAGAGCTTCTGGAGGAAATTGTTAACTATTTAAACAACATTCCAGGGCTAATTAGGTTCTCGCATAATAGCAGCTCCCTCAAAATTGATTTCTTAGATGTGACCGTGAGCGTCATTGAAGGCCAATTTGTGACGAATATCTTTAGAAAAAGTACTGATAAAAAATACTCTTTTGTTGTCTTCGAGCTTTCATACTTAGCCACTTAAAAGAGGACTTCCTTTTTCTCAGCTTGTTAGAGTGGTAAGGATAACCTCCAATAGGAATTATTTACCTGTTGCACTTGATGCCATGGGTCGGAAGTTTTTGGAACGAGGCTATGGATGGAAAGATGTATCAGATGTTATCTCCAAATGCCTCACGTTGGACTGAAATGCTTTATTGTGCCAAGCAAAAGTTGCTTCTCAAACAACAAAGTTGCAGTTCTTAAGTACATATTCCATTTCATCTGGAGAGATCCGAGCGGCAATCTGTAAACACTGGCACATAATACAGACTGACCCCACATTGGGACAACCATGCCAACAGCTGCCGTTATTTTGCTAGGTTCATTGGTGCATGTGGGGAGTGAAGGCTAGGCCATCTGGTCTGATCCCACAGAAGAGCAACTGTAGAACATATTGCTAGAATGTTATTGCTGGCTATGATATAAAAGTGTCAGAACACACAGTGCATCCCATGTTTCTGCGTATGGGGCTGCGAGTGTCCATGCTGACCCCTGTCCACCCTCAAAAATGCTTACAATAGACATGTGAGGGTCAGAACTGGACCATGGAGTAATGGAAGAAATTAGCCTGCTCTTTAGTTGAGCCACATGGATTAAACTGATAATATTTCTAGTATTGTGTAAGGTTTGTATGCTGGTAATAAAGCCTACTTGATCTGGGTGGATAAAGGAAGAAAAGGCCAATCCCAGTCTGTTTGCAAAAATATTTAGATCTATGTTCAGATCTGAGATCGGTTTATAGCTCCCTGCTTCCACAAGATCATGGCTTACTTTGTGTATAACTACTAAATCAGCTCTGGTGATAGCACAATTGCATGTTTTGCCTGGTAGGTCTCAGATAAAAAATCCCAAGAACATGGGGGAACAATGGGCCTGTAAATGTCTTGTAACAGGATGCGATGTATCAGGACCGGGTACTGCAGCATATAAAGGCTTTTAATTGCATCAGTAATCTCTTCAATAGTGATCTCATTATTGAGAAATATAATTTATAGAGTGACTAATTTGTGGAGGTGACAGGATTCAAGAAAGGCGGAAGGATTATTTGGCTCTATGATGCTAGTCGCATGACTGTATAGGATTTGTATAGGAGCCTTACTACATGCTTCCATACAGTGAATTGCTGTCATCACTCTGATTGCTGGATAGCTCTAGTCATCCACCAATCATCAAACTGACAGCCGTTCTGTGTCTTGCTACAGCCTTGGAGGCATACAGAGAATGCTGCCTGGCCACTCTGGGTGTAATTCACAATCACAGCAGCCAGGCAGCATTCTCTACCTGCCTCCCAAGAATCTCAGAAGGCACCAGCCCAGGAGGAAAATGCCCTTTGGCCAACTCACCCCTGCTCGAAGGCTCCTAGAATCGTGATGGCCCTGCATTTGCTGTGTTACATGAATAATTTTATAAATATCACTTCAATTTATCTTTTTTTACTACACTAAAAAGGCTCATGAGTATGTTTTAATGTCATCAACTCAAAATGTTTTCTACCCTTAATTTATAATGTTTAACAATAAAACAATACTATTGTGCACATAAAATAAGAATTTACTTACCGATAATTCTATTTCTCGTAGTCCGTAGTGGATGCTGGGGACTCCGTAAGGACCATGGGGAATAGCGGCTCCGCAGGAGACTGGGCACAAAAGTAAAGCTTTAGAACTACCTGGTGTGCACTGGCTCCTCCCCCCATGACCCTCCTCCAAGCCTCAGTTAGGATACTGTGCCCGGACGAGCGTACACAATAAGGAAGGATTTTGAATCCCGGGTAAGACTCATACCAGCCACACCAATCACACCATATAACTTGTGATCTAAACCCAGTTAACAGCATGATAACAGAGGAGCCTCTAGAAAAGATGGCTCACTACAGCAATAACCCGATTTTTTGGTAACAATAACTATGTACCAGTATTGCAGACAATCCGCACTTGGGATGGGCGCCCAGCATCCACTACGGACTACGAGAAATAGAATTATCGGTAAGTAAATTCTTATTTTCTCTAACGTCCTAAGTGGATGCTGGGGACTCCGTAAGGACCATGGGGATTATACCAAAGCTCCCAAACGGGCGGGAGAGTGCGGATGACTCTGCAGCACCAAATGAGAGAACTCCAGGTCCTCCTCAGCCAGGGTATCAAATTTGTAGAATTTTACAAACGTATTTGCTCCTGACCAAGTAGCTGCTCGGCAAAGTTGTAAAGCCGAGACCCCTCGGGCAGCCGCCCAAGATGAGCCCACCTTCCTTGTGGAATGGGCTTTTACAGATTTTGGCTGTGGCAGGCCTGCCACAGAATGTGCAAGCTGAATTGTACTACAAATCCAACGAGCAATAGTCTGCTTAGAAGCAGGAGCACCCAGCTTGTTGGGTGCATACAGAATAAACAACGAGTCAGATTTTCTGACTCCAGCCGTCCTGGAAACCTATATTTCCAGGGCTCTGACAACCTCTAGCAACTTGGAGTCCTCCAAGTCCCTAGTAGCCGCAGGCACCACAATAGGTTGATTCAGGTGAAGCGCTGAAAACCACCTTAGGGAGAAACTGAGGACAAGTCCTCAATTCCGCCCTGTCCGAATGGAAAATCAGATGAGGGCTTTTACAGGATAAAGCCGCCAATTCTGACACGCACCTGGCCCAGGCCAGGGCCAACAGCATGACCACTTTCCATGTGAGATATTTTAACTCCACATATTTAAGTGGTTCAAACCAATGTGACTTTTGGAACCCAAAAACTACATTTAGATCCCAAGGTTCCACTGGAGGCACAAAAGGAGGCTGTATATACAGTACCCCTTTCACAAACGTCTGAACTTCAGGGACTGAAGCTAGTTCTTTTTGGAAGAAAATTGACAGGGCCAAAATTTGAACCTTAATGGACCCCCATTTCAGGCCCATAGACACTCCTGTTTGCAGGAAATGTAGGAATCGACCTAGTTGAAAATTCCTCCGTCGGGGCCTTACTGGCCTCGCACCACGCAACATACTTTCGCCCAATGCGGTGATAATGTTTTGCGGTTATATCTTTCCTGGCTTTGATCAGGATAGGAATGACTTCATCCGGAATGCCTTTCTCCTTCAGGATCCGGTGTTCAACCGCCATGCCGTCAAACGCAGCCGCGGTAAGTCTTGGAACAGACAGGGTCCTTGCTGGAGCAGGTCCCTTCTTAGAGGTAGAGGCCACGGATCCTCCGTGAGCATCTCTTGAAGTTCCGGTTACCAAGTCCTTCTTGGCCAATCCGGAGCCACGAATATAGTGCTTACTCCTCTCCATCTTATAATTCTCAGTACCTTGGGTATGAGAGGCAGAGGAGGGAACACATACACTGACTGGTACACCCACTGTGTTACCAGAGCGTCTACAGCTATTGCCTGAGGGTCCCTTGACCTGGCGCAATACTTGTCGAGTTTTATAAACATGTGGAAGACTTCTGGGTGAAGTCCCCACTCTCCCGGGTGGAGGTCGTGTCTGCTGAGGAAGGCTGCTTCCCAGTTGTCCACTCCCGGAATGAATACTGCTGACAGTGCTATCACATGATTTTCCGCCCAGCGAAGAATCCTTGCAGCTTCTGCCATTGCCCTCCTGCTTCTTGTGTCACCCTGTCTGTTCACGTGGGTGACTGCCGTGATGTTGTCCAAATGGATCAACTCCGGGTGACCTTGAAGCAGAGGTCTTGCTGAGCTTAGAGCATTGTAAATGTCCCTTAGCTTCAGGATATTTATGTGAAGTGATGTCTCCAGGCTTGACCATAAGCTCTGGAAATTCCTTCCCTGTGTGACTGCTCCCCAGCCTCGCAGGCTGGCATCCGTGGTCACCAGGACCCAGTCCTGAATGTGCGGCCTTCTAGAAGATGAGCACTCTGCAACCACCACAGGAGAGACACCCTTGTGCTTGGTGACAGGGTTATCCACTGATGCATCTGAAGATGCGACCCGGACCATTTGTCCAGCAGGTCCCACTGGAAAGTTCTTGCGTGGAATCTGCCGAATGGGATTGCTTCGTAGGAAGCCACCATTTTTCCCAGAACCATTTCATTGATGTACTGAGACTTGGCTCGGTTATAGGAGGTTCCCGACTAGCTCTGATAACTCCCTGACTTTCTCCTCCGGGAGAAACACCTTTTTCTGGACTGTGTCCAGGATCATCCCTAGGAACAGAAGACGAGTCGTCGGAATCAGCTGCGATTTTGGAATATTGAGAATCCAATCGTGCTGCCGCAACACTACCTGAGATAGTGCTACACCGACCTCCAACTGTTCCCTGGATCTTACCCTTATCAGGGAATCGTCCAAGTAAGGGATAACTAAAATTCCCTTCCTTCGAAGGAGTATCATCATTTCGGCCATTACCTTGGTAAAGACCCAGGGTGCCGTGGACCATCCATACGGCAGCGTCTGAAACTGATAGTGACAGTTCTGTACCATAAACCTGAGGTACCCTTGGTGAGAAGGGTAATTGGGACATGAAGGTAAGCATCCATGATGTCCCGAGACATCATGTAGTCCCTTCTTCCAGGTTCGCAATCACTGCTCTGAGTGACTCAATCTTGAATTTGAACCTCCGTATGTAAGTGTTCAAGATTTTAGATTTAGAATCGGTCTCACCGAGCCGTCCGGCTTCGGTACCACAACAGTGTGGAATAATACCCCGTTCCCTGTTGCAGGAGGGGTACCTTGATTATCACCTGCTGGGAATACAGCTTGTGAATGGCTTCCAAAACTGCCTCCCTGTCAGAAGGAGACATCGGTAAAGCCGACTTTAGGAAACGGCGAGGGGGAGACGTCTCGAATTCCAATTTGTACCCCTGAGATATCACCTGAAGGAACCAGGGGTCTACTTGTGAGTGAGCCCACTGCGCGCTGAAATTCATTGAAACGGGCCCCCACCGTGCCTGATTCTGCTTGTAAAGCCCCAGCGTCATACTGAGGGCTTGGCAGAGGCGGGAGAGGGCTTCTGTTCCTGGGAACTGGCTGATTTCTGCAGCCTTTTTCCTCTCCCTCTGTCACGGGGCAGAAATGAGGAACCTTTTGCCCGCTTGCCCACGAAAAGACTGCGCCTGATAATACGGCGTCTTCTTATGTTGAGAGGCGACCTGGGGTACAAACGTGGATTTCCCAGCTGTTGCCGTGGCCACCAGGTCTGAAAGACCGACCCCAAATAACTCCTCCCCTTAATAAGGCAATACTTCCAAATGCCGTTTGGAATCCGCATCACCTGACCACTGTCGTGTCCATAACCCTCTACTGGCAGAAATGGACAACGCACTTAGACTTGATGCCAGTCGGCAAATATTCCGCTGTGCATCACGCATATATAGAAATGCATCTTTTAAATGCTCTATAGGCAATAATATACTGTCCCTATCTAGGGTATCAATATTTTCAGTCAGGGAATCCGACCACGCCAACCCAGCACTGCACATCCAGGCTGAGGCGATTGCTGGTCGCAGTATAACACCAGTATGTGTGTAAATACATTTTAGGATACCCTCCTGCTTTCTATCAGCAGGATCCTTAAGGGCGGCCATCTCAGGAGAGGGTAGAGCCCTTGTTCTTACAAGCGTGTGAGCGCTTTATCCACCCTAGGGGGTGTTTCCCAACGCACCCTAACCTCTGGCGGGAAAGGATATAATGCCAATAACATTTTAGAAATTATTAGTTGTTATCGGGGGAAACCCACGCATCATCACACACCTCATTTAATTTCTCAGATTCAGGAAAACTACAGGTAGTTTTTCCTCACCGAACATAATACCCCTTTTTGGTGGTACTCGTATTATCAGAAATGTGTAAAACATTTTTCATTGCCTCAATCATGTAACGTGTGGCCCTACTGGAAGTCACATTTGTCTCTTCACCGTCGACACTGGAGTCAGTATCCGTGTCGGCGTCTATATCTGCCATCTGAGGTAACGGGCGCTTTAGAGCCCCTGACGGCCTATGAGACGTCTGGACAGGCACAAGCTGAGTAGCCGGCTGTCTCATGTCAACCACTGTCTTTTATACAGAGCTGACACTGTCACGTAATTCCTTCCAACAGTTCATCCACTCAGGTGTCGACCCCCTAGGGGGTGACATCACTATTACAGGCAATCTGCTCCGTCTCCACATCATTTTTCTCCTCATACATGTCGACACAAACGTACCGACACACAGCACACACACAGGGAATGCTCTGATAGAGGACAGGACCCCACTAGCCCTTTGGGGAGACAGAGGGAGAGTTTGCCAGCACACACCAGAGCGCTATATATATACAGGGATAACCTTATATAAGTGTTTTTCCCTTTATAGCTGCTGTATTGTTTATACTGCGCCTAATTAGTGCCCCCCTCTCTTTTTTAACCCTTTCTGTAGTGTAGTGACTGCAGGGGAGAGCCAGGGAGCTTCCCTCCAACGGAGCTGTGAGGGAAAATGGCGCCAGTGTGCTGAGGAGATAGGCCCCGCCCCCTTCTCAGCGGCCTTATCTCCCGTTTTTCTGTGTATTCTGGCAGGGGTTAAATTCATCCATATAGCCCAGGAGCTATATGTGATGCATTTTTTTTTTGCCATCCAAGGTGTTTTTATTGCGTCTCAGGGCGCCCCCCCCCCAGCGCCCTGCACCCTCAGTGACCGGAGTGTGAAGTGTGCTGAGAGCAATGGCGCACAGCTGCAGTGCTGTGCGCTACCTTGTTGAAGACAGGACGTCTTCTGCCGCCGATTTTCCGGACCTCTTCTGTCTTCTGGCTCTGTAAGGGGGCCGGCGGCGCGGCTCTGGGACCTATCCATGGCTGGGCCTGTTATCGGTCCCTCTGGAGCTAATGTCCAGTAGCCTAAGAAGCCCAATCCACTCTGCACGCAGGTGAGTTCGCTTCTTCTCCCCTTAGTCCCTCGATGCAGTGAGCCTGTTGCCAGCAGGTCTCACTGAACATAAAAAACCTAAAACTAAACTTTTCACTAAGCAGCTCAGGAGAGCCACCTAGTGTGCACCCTTCTCGTTCGGGCACAAAAATCTAACTGAGGCTTGGAGGAGGGTCATGGGGGGAGGAGCCAGTGCACACCAGGTAGTTTTAAAGCTTTACTTTTGTGCCCAGTCTCCTGCGGAGCCGCTATTCCCCATGGTCCTTACGGAGTCCCCAGCATCCACTTAGGATGTTAGAGAAAATAAGTATAAGCATTTTGTATATTACAATATGAGTATGCAAACAGCTTCAGGCAGAAAAGATGCACCATATATTAAATAACTCCACAATAAGTAACATACATAGTATCTAAGGTTGAAAAAAGACAATTGTCCATCGAGTTCAACCTACTTGTGGTCTCCTATGCACGATTATTTTTGTATAAAATTTTGACTGAAGTTGATGACTGCCATTACGTTTTACCCCTCTATTTTATAGTAACCATAGTGCGTGACTATGCCCCGTAACCCTGGATATCCTTATCCATTAGGAATTTATCTAACCCATTCTTAAAGGTGTTGACTGAGTCGGCCATTACAACTCCTCAGGCAGGGAATTCCAAACACGTATCGTCCTTACCGTAAAAAAGCCTTTACGCCGTATTGTGCGGAATCTCCTTCCTCTAACCTGAGCGAGTGTCCACGAGTTCTCTGTATTGATCTAACAAAAAACAGGTCCTGCGCAAGATCTGTATATTGTCCCCTTATATATTTGTAAATGTTGATCATGTCCAATCTCAATCTCCTCTTTTCCAGTGTAAACATGCCAAGTCTTGCAAGCCTTTCCTCGTATTCCAGCGTCTCCATACCCTTAATTAGTTTGGTCGCCCGCCTTTGAACCTTTTCTAGCTCCAGGATATCCTTTTTGTAGTAAGGTGCCCAGAATTGTACATAGTATTCAAGGTGTGGCCTCACAAGTGATTTATATAATGGGAGTATAATACTCTCGTCCCTAGCATCAATTCCCCGTTTTATGCATGCTAATATCTTATTAGCCTTCTTTGCTGCAGTCCTACTTTAGGTATTACTGCTTAGTTTGCTATCTATGAGGACACCTAAGTCCTTTTCCAGTACAGAATCCCCTAATTTTACCCCATTTAGTAGGTAGGTGTTATTTTTGTTCTTGTTACCACAGTGCATTACCTTACACTTGTCTGTATTGAAGCGCATTCTCCATTTCGCTGCCCAAGCTTCTAATTTAACTAAGACGTTCTGAAGCGACTCATTCAGAAGTGGCCAGGCAGCATTCTCTGTATGCCTCCAAGGCTGTAGCAAGACACAGAACGGCTGTCAGTTTGATGATTGGTGGATGACTAGAGCTATCCAGCAATCAGAGTGATGACAGCAATTCACTGTATGGAAGCATGTAGTAAGACTCCTATACAAATCCTATACAGTCATGCGACTAGCATCATAGAGCCAAATAATCCTTCCGCCTTTCTTGAATCCTGTCACCTCCACAAATTAGTCACTCTATAAATTATATTTCTCAATAATGAAATAATAATAATCCCCCTCCGCATTTATAACTTTACACAATTTGGTATCATCTGCAAAAATTGACACCATGCTCTCTAGACCTTCTGTTAGGTCGTTAATGAAAATATTGAACAATAGCGGTCCTAATACTGAGCCTTGCGGCACACCGCTTAGCACTTCAGTCCAAGTTGAAAAAGATCCATTAACCACAACACGCTGCTCCCTATTATCTAACCAGTTTTTGACCCAAGTGCATATTGTGCTTCCTAGCCCTGATTCTTGTAGCTTGTAGATAAGTCTCATGTGTGGTACAGTGTCAAATGCTTTGGCAAAATCTAAAAAGATTACATCCACCTCTTTACCCTGATCTAGGTTTGCGCTTACTGTTTCATAAAAGCCAAGTAAGTTGGTTTGACAGGATCTGTCCTTCATAAACCCATGTTGATTCCTTTTAATGACCTTATTGACTTCAAGGTACTTCTGAATACTATCTCTTAGAATACCTTCCAATACTTTCCCCACTATAAATGTAAGACTAACTGGTCTATAATTACCTGGTTCAGCTTTACTTCCCTTTTTGAATATAGGCACTACTTCCGCTATACGCCAGTCTTTGGGAACCATACCTGATATTACTGAATCCTTAAAGATCAAAAATAGCGGTTTTGCAAGTTCAGAGTGAAGCTCCATTAGAACCCTTGGGTGAATACCATCGGGACCTGGTGACTTATTAATCTTTAAATGTTTTAATCGGTCACAGACTACTTCCTCGCTTAAATAAGTACCTATCAGTGGGATATTCTCATTATTGAGATTGTGTGTTAGTCCCTGAATTGGGTCCTCTCTAGTAAATACTGTTGAAAAAAAACTCATTTAGTGTGTCCGCTATGTCATTATCATTTTTGCTTAAGACTCCCAACTTCCAACTTGTCTTTTAAAGGGCCTATACTCTCCTTCTTTAATCTCTTGCTATTAATGTTTTTAAAGATTTTTTGGGGATTCGCTTTGCTTTCCTTTGCTACTAGTTTTTCAGTTTCTACTTTAGCCGCTCTTATTTCCTTTTTGCATATTTTGTTACATTCCTTATAGTGCTGAAATGACTCTGCTTCCCCATCAGTTTTGTATTTTTTAAATGCTCACCTTTTCTTGCCCATAAGTTCCTTTATCTTTTTGTTAAGCCACATCGGTTTATGATTTTTATTTCTTTTTTTGCTGCTCATAGGAATAAATTTGAGTGTATTTTTAGCTAGCAGGAATTTTAGTACCTCCCAATTCTCCATAGTATTTTTTCCTAAAAACAAACCTTCCCATTCAATATCCCTGAAAAATACCCTCATCTTTTCAAAATTCGCTTTGCTAAAGTTTAGAGTCCTAGTTGAGCCAGTATAGGGCTGTTTATGAAAACTGATATTGAATGTGACCATATTGTGGTCGCTGTTTCCTATGGGTTCCCCTACTATAATACCCGATACCAAATCCCCATTGTTTGTTAATACCAGGTCTAAGATTGCATTGTACCTAGTTGGTTCCTCAATTAGTTGAACTAAGTAGTTGTCATTAAGTGTGTTTAAAAACATATTGCCCCTAGCAGTATCACATGAATCGTTTTTCCAGTTTATCTCTGGATAGTTAAAATCTCCCATCACTTCTATGTCTCCTACTCCTGCTGCTCTTTCAATTTGCTTTAGTAACAATTCCTCATCACATACGTTGATACCAGGCGGCCTATAGCATACACCCAATAGTAACTTTTTTATTCCTTTTTCCCCGCATGCAATTTCTACCCATAATGTCTTGACAGTGTCTACAGTCCCCTCCTGAATATCTTCCCGTATATCAGGTTTTAAAAACGGCTTTACGTAAAGACACACCCCTCCACCCTTTTTATTTAGTCTGTCTCTCCTAAACAGTGTATAGCCCTCTAGATTGACTGTCCAATCATGAGATTCGTCCCACCAAGTTTCAGTAATGCCTATAATATTATACTGTTTGCTTGCTGCAAGTATTTCTAGTTCGCCCTTTTTACCAGTAATGCTTCTAGCGTTTACATTAGAGATGTGCACCGGAAATTTTTCGGGTTTTGTGTTTTGGTTTTGGATTCGGTTCCGCGGCCGTGTTTTGGATTCGGACGCGTTTTGCCAAAACCTCCCTGAATTTTTTTTGTCGGATTCGGGTGTGTTTTGGATTCGGGTGTTTTTTTACAAAAAAACCTCAAAAACAGCTTAAATCTTAGAATTTGGGGGTCATTTTGATCCCATAGTATTATTAACCTCAATAACCATAATTTACACTCATTTTCAGTCTATTCTGAACACCTCACAATATTATTTTTAGTCCTAAAATTTGCACCGAGGTCGCTGGATGGCTAAGCTAAGCGACACAAGTGGCCGACGCAAACACCTGGCCCATCTAGGAGTGGCACTGCAGTGTCAGGCAGGATGGCAGTTCAAAAAAATAGTCCCCAAACAGCACATGATGCAAAGAAAAAAAGAGGCGCACCAAGGTCGCTGTGTGACTAAGCTAAGCGACACAAGTGGCCGACACAAACACCTGGCCCATCTAGGAGTGGCACTGCAGTGTCAGACAGGATGGCACTTAAAAAAATAGTCCCCAAACAGCACATGATGCAAAGAAAAATGAAAGAAAAAAGAGGTGCAAGATGGAATTGTCCTTGGGCCCTCCCACTCACCCTTATGTTGTATAAACAGGACATGCACACTTTAACGAACCCATCATTTCAGCGACAGTGTCTACCACATGACTGTGACTGAAATGACTGGTTGGTTTGGGCCCCCACCAAAAAAGAAGCAATCAATCTCTCCTTGCACAAACTGGCTCTACAGAGGCAAGATGTCCACCTCATCATCATCCTCCGATTCCTCACCCCTTTCACTGTGTACATCCCCCTCCTCACAGATTATTAATTCATCCCCACTGGAATCCACCATCTCAGATCCCTGTGTACTTTCTGGAGGCAATTGCTGGTGAATGTCTCCACGGAGGAATTGATTATAATTCATTTTGATGAACATCATCTTCTCCACATTTTCTGGAAGTAACCTCATACGCCGATTGCTGACAAGGTGAGCGGCTGCACTAAACACTCTTTCGGAGTACACACTGGAGGGAGGGCAACTTAGGTAGAATAAAGCCAGTTTGTGCAAGGGCCTCCAAATTGCCTCTTTTTCCTGCCAGTATACGTACGGACAGTCTGACGTGCCTACTTGGATGCGGTCACTCATATAATCGTCCACCATTCTTTCAATGGTGACAGAATTATATGCAGTGACAGTAGACGACATGTCAGTAATCGTTGGCAGGTCCTTCAGTCCGGACCAGATGTCAGCACTCGCTCCAGACTGCTCTGCATCACTGCCAGCGTGTGGGCTCGGAATTCTTAGCCTTTTCCTCGCACCCCCAGTTGCGGGAGAATGTGAAGGAGGAGCTGTTGACGGGTCACGTTCCGCTTGACTTGACAATTTTCTCACCAGCAGGTCTTTGAACCTCTGCAGACTTGTATCTGCTGGAAAGAGAGATACAACGTAGGTTTTAGATCTAGGATCGAGCACGGTGGCCAAAATGTAGTGCTCTGATTTCAACAGATTGACCACCCGTGAATCCTGGTTAAGCGAATTAAGGGCTCCATCCACAAGTCCCACATGCCTAATGGAATCGCTCTGTTTTAGCTGCTCCTTCAATGTCTCCAGCTTCTTCTGCAAAAGCCTGATGAGGGGAATGACCTGACTCAGGCTGGCAGTGTCTGAACTGACTTCACGTATGGCAAGTTCAAAGGGTTGCAGAACCTTGCACAACGTTGAAATCATTCTCCACTGCGCTTGAGTAAGGTGCATTCCCCCTCCTTTGCCTATATCGTGGGCAGATGTATAGGCTTGAATGGCCTTTTGCTGCTCCTCCATCCTCTGAAGCATATAGAGGGTTGAATTCCACCTCGTTACCACCTCTTGCTTCAGATGATGGCAGGGCAGGTTCAGGACTGTTTGCTGGTGCTCCAGTCTTCGGCACGCGGTGGCTGAATGCCGAAAGTGGCCCGCAATTCTTCGGGCCACCGACAGAATCTCTTGCACGCCCCTGTCATTTTTTAAATAATTCTGCACCACCAAATTCAATGTATGTGCAAAACATGGGACGTGCTGGAATTTGCCCAGATGTAATGCACGCACAATATTGGTGGCGTTGTCCGATGTCACAAATCCCCAGGAGAGTCCAATTGGGGTAAGCCATTCTGCGATGATGTTCCTCAGTTTCCGTAAGAGGTTGTCAGCTGTGTGCCTCTTATGGAAAGCGGTGATACAAAGCGTAGCCTGCCTAGGAACGAGTTGGCGTTTGCGAGATGCTGCTACTGGTGCCGCCGCTGCTGTTCTTGCTGCAGGAGGCAATACATCTACCCAGTGGGCTGTCACAGTCATATAGTCCTGAGTCTGCCCTGCTGCACTTGTCCACATGTCCGTGGTTAAGTGGACACTGGGTACAACTGCATTTTTTAGGACACTGGTGACTCTTTTTCTGACGTCTGTGTACATTTTCGGTATCGCCTGCCTAGAGAAATGGAACCTAGATGGTATTTGGTACCGGGGACACAGTACCTCAATCAAGTCTCTAGTTGCCTGTGAATTAACGGTGGATACCGGACACACGTTTCTCACCACCCAGGCTGACAAGACCTGAGTTATCTGCTTTGCAGCAGGATGACTGCTGTGATATTTCATCTTCCTCGCAAAGGACTGTTGGACAGTCAATTGCTTACTGGAAGTAGTACAAGTGGTCTTCCGACTACCCCTCTGGGATGACGATCGACTCCCAGCAGCAACAACAGCAGCGCCAGCAGCAGTAGGCGTTACACTCAAGGATGCATCGGAGGAATCCCAGGCAGGAGAGGACTCGTCAGACTTGCCAGTGACATGGCCTGCAGGACTACTGGCTTTCCTGTGTAAGGTGGAAATTGACACTGAGGGAGTTGGTGGTGTGGTTTGCAGGAGCTTGGTTACAAGAGGAAGGGATTTAGTGGTCAGTGGACTGCTTCCGCTGTTATCCAAAGTTTTTGAACTTGTCACTGACTTCTGATGAATGCGGTCCAGGTGACGTATAAGGGAGGATGTTCCTAGGTGGTTAACGTCCTTACCCCTACTTATTACAGCTTGACAAAGGCAACACACGGCTTGACACCTGTTGTCCGCATTTGTGTTGAAATAATTCCACACCGAAGAGGTGATTTTTTTTTTGTATTTTGACCAGGCATGTCAATGGCCATATTCGTCCCACGGACAACAGGTGTCTCCCCGGGTGCCTGACTTAAACAAACCACCTCACCATCAGAATCCTCCTTGTCAATTTCCTCCCCAGCAACACCCATATCCTCATCCTGGTGTACTTCAACAGTGACATCTTCAATTTGACTATCAGGAACTGGACTGCGGGTGCTCCTTCCAGCACTTGCAGGGGGCGTGCAAATGGTGGAAGGCGCAAGCTCTTCCCGTCCAGTGTTGAGAAGGTCAGGCATCGCAACCGACACAACTGGACTCTCCTTGGGGATTTGTGATTTAGAAGAACGCACAGTTCTTTGCTGTGCTTTTGCCAGCTTAAGTCTTTTCATTTTTCTAGCGATAGGATGAGTGCTTCCATCCTCATGTGAATCTGAACCACTAGCCATGAACATAGGCCAGGGCCTCAGCCGTTCCTTGCCACTCCGTGTCGTAAATGGCATATTGGCAAGTTTACGCTTCTCATCAGACGCTTTCAATTTTGATTTTTGGGTCATTTTACTGAACTTTTGTTTTTTGGATTTTACATGCTCTCTACTATGACATTGGGCATCGGCCTTGGCAGACGACGTTGATGGCATTTCATCGTCTCGGCCATGACTAGTGGCAGCAGCTTCAGCACGAGGTGGAAGTGGATCTTGATCTTTCCCTATTTTAACCTCCACATTTTTGTTCTCCATTTTTTAATTATTATTATTACATTTTATTTATAGGGCGCCACAAGTGTTTAGCAGTGCCGTACAAAGGACAGTACAGGGAGACAAAACTTAGCATAACAGTAAATAAATAACAAAAATGGAGTGCAGGTAACAAAGAGCAACACAGTTCTCAAAACATAATACAGCTTAGATGTAAGTAGCGAAGGAGTAATCATTGTACTACTTGGGGCTGGCGGCCATAGATAGAGATGAGCCTTTACCAGCAGGAGAGAAAGCAGGTAAAGATGGTCGCTGAGTGAAATGTGTCAAGAAGAGGGTTTAGACAAGAGGAAAGAGGGCCCTGCTCTGAAGAGCTAACAATCTAGTGGGGAGGGGCAACAGACAGATGACATGAGGTGCAAGCAAGCAGGTAGAAGCCTGATGGTGGTATGCGAGCAAAGCAGAGATGTCCAAGGCATGGGGCAGGGGGATGGAGGAGCAGCCTAAGGACTAGGTTATGCATTGGAGGGGTACGCTTTGATAAATAGGTGGGTTTTCAATGCCCGTTTAATGTGTGGAATTATATGCCAGTATCAATAGCAATGGCCTACTACTATATATACTGCGCACAACTGAAATGCACCACAGGTATGGATGGATAGTATACTTGACGACACAGAGGTAGGTAGAGCAGTGGCCTTCCGTACCGTACTGCTATATATACTGGTGGTCACTGTCAGCAAACTGCAAAACTAAAATGCACCACAGGTATAGAATCTAGATGGATAGTATACTTGATGACACAGAGGTAGGTAGAGCAGTGGCCTTCCGTACCATACTGCTATATATACTGGTGGTCACTGTCAGCAAACTGCAAAACTAAAATGCACCACAGGTATAGAATCTTGATGGATAGTATACTTGACGACACAGAGGTAGGTAGAGCAGTGGCCTTCCGTACCGTACTGCTATATATACTGGTGGTCACTGTCAGCAAAACTCTGCACTGTACTCTTCCTATATAATACTGCTGGTCCCCAGTCCCCACAATAAAGCAGTGTGAGCACAGATATATGCAGCACACTGAGCACAGATATGGAGCGTTTTTCAGGCAGAGAACGGATAAAACTGGTGGTCACTGATCAGCAAAACTCTGCACTGTACTCCTCCTATATAATACAGCTGCTCCCCAGTCCCCACAATTAAGCAATAAGCACAAATATTTGCAGCAACATTAATAAACGAAGAGGACGCAAGCCACGTCCTCTCCCTAACATTTCCAATGCACGAGTGAAAATGGCGGCGACGCGCGGCTCCTTATATAGAATACAAATCTCGCGAGAATCCGACCGCGGGATGATGACGTTCGGGCGCGCTTGGGTTAACCGAGCCATACGGGAGAATCCGAGTATGCCTCGGACCGATGCCGAGGAACCGAACCCGCTCATCACTAGTTTACATACATACAACTAAGATAAGTATTTTCCCTTGCGTTAGGGACATTTTTCACCTTATGTAGCAATGATGACCTGTAATCGTCATTGGTTTGTGCTTTGGTAAAATCTCTTTTAGTACCCATGTTAGTAACCTTACCACCTGCTCTTACCCTCCCCACAACTTCTCCCCCATTTCGTTTACTACCGCCATCCCCACTATTCTCACTGCATGACCCGTAGTTTCTAGATAATCCCTCCCCCAGGCTCCTAGTTTAAAAGGCTAATGTACTATCCAGGTCTAATGATTGAGAACTCAACATAAACTTAAGGCATTTAGGGTCCCCTCATATCAGCCCTTTAGTTTGCTGGTGCAGTGCTCTACTCCTTGGTGGTCATTCTGAGTTGTTCGCTCGTTGCCGTTTTTCGCAATGCAGCGATTAGGTGGAAAATGCGCATGTGCATGGTACGCAGCGCGCATGCGCTAAGTACTTTCACACAAAACTTAGTAGATTTACAAAAGCTCGAGCGACGTTTTTCTAATCACTCGAGTGATCGTATTGTGATTGACAGGAAGTGGGTGTTTCTGGGCGGAAACTGGCCATTTTCAGGGAGTGTGATAAAAAACGCAGGAGTGTTTGTGACGTCAAACCAGGAACTCAACGGACTGAGGTGATCGCAATCTAGGAGTAGGTCTGGAGCTACTCAGAAACTGCAAGGAATTATTTAGTAGCAATTCTGCTAATCTTTTGTTCGCAATTCTGCTAAGCTAAGATACAGGACCTGACAATGCCGACCGTTTCCAGTATTAACCATTGCAAGCTCCGCCTTTTGATTGTGTAGGCCTTTTGTGTATTTCAACATTTTTCCCATATTGACCTTTGTGCCAGTCGACCGAAGCATTGACCTACTGACTATTGAACCAATCATCCAATTTATGTTGACATGGGAATAGGTTGAAATAGACAGATGGTCGACACTTGCAATAGTCCGACATGAGTTTTTCCAAAAATTTTTGGCATTCTGAAAAAAAAAAATATATTTAAAACTCATGGCAACCATTTCAAGTGTAGACCTATTTCTTTTGTTGAAATGTGATTAGCTGCACCTGTAATGGAAATTTCCAGCTGCCCATTAGTGTTTGTCTGTCCACATGTGATATTGCACTCACTTTTGATATTTTTTGCACGTATTATTTTTTTTACCTTTTTTTATTCCCATTCCCTTCATCCAAGGACAATTGGAGAAGGACTGCTGCAGACTTTGAGTCCCAATGGAACTTCCCTAACTGTGGAGGCGCCATTGATGGAAAACATGCCCGGATTAACAAACCTCCAAACACCGGATCATTATATTATAATTATAAAGGCTTTTTTAGCATAGTAATGATGACAATAGTAAATACCAATAATGTATTTATATTTGTTGATGTGGGAAAAAATGGGCGAGCCTTCAACGGTGGGTCTGTTAGGAGGATCGAATTCTATGAGACTCCCATTGGACAGGCTCAATTTGCATGCTACTGAGAAGTGCAGGTTTGGGCTGAATTATGTGTTCGTGGCTGATGAGGCCTTCACATTGCACAAACACATAATGAAGCCCTGTGAACAGAGAGGCCTCACAAAGGGGAGGCGCATCTATAATTATCGCCTATCTAGGGCAAGACGAATTGTTGAAAATGCCTTTGGGAACATCAGTAGCCAGTTCCGAATATTTAACACGGACATTACACTGCGCCTGGACAAGGTGGAGTGGGTAGTCTTGTTATGTTGTGCCCTGCATAACTATCTAAGACAAAAGACCACCCAAGCAGCCTCAATTTCTTCAGTCACAATGACCTTGACCACATAGAGGACATTGGGGGTCATTCCGAGTTGATCGTAGCTGTGCTAAGTTTAGAACAGCTACGATCGTTAACTCAGACATGCGGGGGGACGTCCAGCACAGGGCTAGTCCGCCCCGCATGTCAGTGCTGGCCCACCCCACGCACATATACAAAAGCATCGCACAGAGGCGATGCCTTTGTATTTGAGGAGTAACTCCCGGCCAGCGCAGCTCCTGTGGCTGGCCGGGAGTTGCTCGTCGCTCCCGCTGGCTGCAGCGGCTGCGTGACACGTCACGCAGCAACTGCAGCCCGCCCCCCCAACGGTCCGGCCACTTCTGCGTTGGCCGGACAGCCACCTCCCGCCTAGCAACCGCCTCTGTCTCAGAGGCGATCGCTAGGTAACGAAAGCTGCCATGCACCGGCGCAGTTCCGACCCGATCGCTGCGACAAACTGCAGCGAGCGATCGGGTCGGAATGACCCCCATTGACAGGTGGACTTCTGTGGATGGATCATGGATTAATGTAGTACCCTCTGCCCAGGCCAAACAAGTGGGGCAGTGCACTGGCAAGAGGAAGCAATTCGATAAACTTTACAGTTAAGAGTTTCAAATATGCTTTTCTACCTTTAGGTATAATAAAAATGTTTTTGAAATTAAAAATGTATTGTGTGCATAACTTATATATTCAAATATTGGCGGTTAGAGGAAAACAATGGGTGGCATGCTTATACATTGGTGGTCAGGTTTATTGGGTGTGCATATACTAGGTTTTAATAGGCAGCATTAATAGAAATGTTAAATGTTGGTCCCCTATATGTTCTTCCTGCCCACCTGGTCTATGCCCAAAGAAAAAACAACACAATAATTAATTTTGGGTATTGTTTTTCTGAAAAAAGTATTTAACAGAGAATTCTTGACCGGATTCATTGACTATAATATGAAGGCCAACAAGTTCCTCTATAGCAGAGATTACACCAACCAATCAATGAGGCAATACAACAAATTATCCAGCACAGGAAAAAGGCCATAAATAGCAATGCCAACATCATTTGGGTCAAAAAAGAAGAACCAGAATTTGAGAACAGTCTTTTTTCTAGAACACAAGAAATATAAAGTAGTCACAACGTTCATTCACAAGGGCAAATGAAGTACAAAAAAACCATTGTCATGGAACTAACAAACAAATCTAATACACTCTTGAGCAAGAGCCCAAGAAACGTTCCAGATCAATTTTTGAAACATTAAAAAAAACAAATATAAAAAAATAAGAATTTACTCACCGGAAATTCTATTTCTCGTAGTCCGTAGTGGAAGCTGGGAACTCCGTAAGGACCATGGGGAATAGACGGGCTCCGCAGGAGACTGGGCACTCTAAGAAAGAATTAGGACTACTGGTGTGCACTGGCTCCTCCCTCTATGCCCCTCCTCCAGACCTCAGTTAGGGAAACTGTGCCCGGAAGAGCTGACACAATAAGGAAAGGATTTGGAATCCCGGGTAAGACTCATACCAGCCACACCAATCACACCGTACAACTCGTGATACTATACCCAGTTAACAGTATGAATAATAACTGAGCCTCACGAACAGATGGCTCATAACAATAACCCTTTAGTTAGGCAATAACTATATACAAGTATTGCAGACAATCCGCACTTGGGATGGGCGCCCAGCATCCACTACGGACTACGAGAAATAGAATTACCGGTGAGTAAATTCTTATTTTCTCTGACGTCCTAGTGGATGCTGGGAACTCCGTAAGGACCATGGGGATTATACCAAAGCTCCCAAACAGGCGGGAGAGTGCGGATGACTCTGCAGCACCGAATGAGCAAACTCAAGGTCCTCCTCAGCCAGGGTATCAAACTTGCAGAATTTTGCAAACGTGTTTGATCCCGACCAGGTAGCAGCTCGGCAAAGTTGTAAAGCCGAGACCCCTCGGGCAGCCGCCCAAGAAGAGCCCACCTTCCTCGTGGAATGGGCCTCTACTGATTTAGGATGCGGCAGTCCAGCCGCAGAATGTGCAAGTTGAATCGTGGAGCAGATCCAGCGAGCAATAGTCTGCTTAGAAGCAGGAGCACCCAGCTTGTTGGGTGCATGCAGGATAAACAGCGAGTCAGTTTTTCTGACTCTAGCCGTCCTGGAAACATAGATTTTCAGGGCCCGGACTACGTCCAGCAACTTGGAGGCCTCCAAGTCCCGAGTAGCCGCAAGCACCACAATAGGTTGGTTCAAATGAAACGCTGATACCACCTTAGGGAGGAATTGGGGACGCGTCCTCAATTCTGCTCTGTCCATATGGAAGATCAGATAGGGGCTTTTACAGGACAAAGCCGCCAATTCTGACACCCGCCTAGCCGAAGCCAAGGCCAAAAGCATGACCACTTTCCACGTGAGATATTTTAATTCCACGGTCTGAAGTGGCTCAAACCAATGTGATTTTAGGAAATCCAACACAACGTTGAGATCCCAAGGTGCCACTGGGGGCACAAAAGGGGGCTGAATATGCAGCACTCCCTTAACAAACGTCTGAACTTCAGGCAGTGAAGCCAGTTCTTTTTGAAAGAAAATAGACAGGGCCGAAATCTGGACTTTAATGGAACCCAATTTTAGGCCCATAGTCACTCCTGACTGTAGGAAATGCAGAAATCGACCCAGCTGAAATTCTTCTGTGGGGGCCTTCATAGCCTCACACCAAGCAACATATTTTCGCCATATGCGGTGATAATGCTTTGCTGTCACATCTTTCCTAGCTTTTATCAGCGTAGGAATGACTTCAACCGGAATGCCCTTTTCCATCAGGATCCGGCGTTCAACCGCCATGCCGTCAAACGCAGCCGCGGTAAGTCTTGGAACAGACAGGGCCCCTGCTGTAGCAGGTCCTGTCTGAGAGGCAGAGGACAAGGGTCTTCTGAGATCATTTCTTGCAGTTCCGGGTACCAAGTCCTTCTTGGCCAATCCGGAACGATGAGTATAGTTCTTACTCCTCTCTTTCTTATTATCCTCAGCACCTTTGGTATGAGAGGAAGAGGAGGGAACACATAAACCGACTGGTACACCCACGGTGTCACTAGAGCGTCCACAGCTATCGCCTGAGGGTCCCTTGACCTGGCGCAATATCTTTTTAGCTTTTTGTTTAGGCGGGACGCCATCATGTCCACCTGTGGCCTTTCCCAACGGTTTACAATCAGTTGGAAGACTTCTGGATGAAGTCCCCACTCTCCCGGGTGGAGGTCGTGCCTGCTGAGGAAGTCTGCTTCCCAGTTGTCTACTCCCGGAATGAACGCTGCTGACAGTGCTATCACGTGATTTTCCGCCCATCGGAGAATCCTTGTGGCTTCTGCCATCGCCATCCTGCTTCTTGTGCCGCCCTGTCGGTTTACATGGGCGACCGCAGTGATGTTGTCTGACTGAATCAGCACCGGCTGGTTTTGAAGCAGGGGTCTTGCCTGACTTAGGGCATTGTAAATGGCCCTTAGTTCCAGAATATTTATGTGTAGGGAAGCCTCCTGACTCGACCATTGTCCTTGGAAGTTTCTTCCCTGAGTGACTGCCCCCCAACCTCGGAGACTTGCATCCGTGGTCACCAGGACCCAGTCCTGTATGCCGAATCCGCGGCCCTCTAGAAGATGAGCACTCTGCAGCCACCACAGCAGAGACACCCTGGCCCTCGGGGACAGGGTGATCAGCCGATGCATCTGAAGATGCGATCCGGACCACTTGTCTAACAGATCCCACTGAAAGATCCTTGCATGGAACCTGCCGAATGGAATTGCCTCGTAAGAAGCTACCATCTTTCCCAGGACTCGCGTGCAGTGATGCACCGACACCTGTTTTGGTTTTGGTTTGATGACAACTCCTTGGCCTTCTCCTCCGGGAGAAACACCTTCTTCTGTTCTGTGTCCAGAATCATACCCAGGAACAGCAGACGCGTCGTAGGAACCAGCTGCGACTTTGGAATATTCAGAATCCAGCCGTGCTGTTGAAGCACTTCCTGAGATAGTGCTACTCCGACCAACAACTGCTCCCTGGACCTCGCCTTTATAAGGAGATCGTCCAAGTATGGGATAATTATAACTCCCTTCTTTCGAGGGAGTATCATCATTTCGGCCATTACCTTGGTAAATACCCTCGGTGCCGTGGACAGACCAAACGGCAACGTCTGGAATTGGTAATGGCAGTCTTGTACCACAAAACGGAGGTACACCTGGTGAGGTGGGTAAATGGGGACATGCAGGTACGCATCCTTGATGTCCAGTGATACCATGTAATCCCCTTCTTCCAGGCTTGCAATAACCGCCCTGAGCGATTCTATTTTGAACTTGAACCTTCTTATATAAGTGTTCAAGGATTTTAAATTTAGAATGGGTCTCACCGAACCGTCTGGTTTCGGTACCACAAACATTGTGGAATAGTAACCCCGTCCCTGTTGAAGGAGGGGAACTTTTATTATCACCTGCTGGAGGAACAGCTTGTGAATTGCCGCCAGCACTACCTCCCTGTCCGGGGGAGTAGCTGGCAAGGCTGATTTGAGGTAATGGCGAGGGGGAGACGTCTCGAATTCCAGCTTGTATCCCTGAGATACCACTTGTAGAATCCAGGGATCCACCTGTGAGCGAACCCACCGGTCGCTGAAGTTCCGGAGACGGGCCCCCACCGCACCTGGCTCCACCAGTGGAGTCCCAGCGTCATGCGGTGGATTTAGTGGAAGCAGGGGAGGATTTCTGTTCTTGGGAACTGGCTGTATGGTGCAGCTTTTTCCCTCTACCCCTGCCTCTGGGCAGAAAGGACGCGCCTTTAACCCGCTTGCCTTTCTGGGGCCGAAAGGACTGTACCTGATAATACGGTGCTTTCTTTGGCTGTGAGGGAACCTGGGGTAAAAATGTCGACTTCCCAGCTGTCGCTGTGGAAACGAGGTCCGAGAGACCATCCCCAAACAATTCCTCACCCTTGTAAGGCAAAACCTCCATGTGCCTTTTAGAATCCGCATCACCTGTCCACTGCCGAGTCCATAATACTCTCCTGGCAGAAATGGACATTGCATTTATTCTAGATGCCAGCCGGCAAATATCCCTTTGTGCATCTCTCATGTATAAGACTACGTCTTTAATATGCTCTATGGTTAGCAATATAGTGTCCCTGTCAAGGGAATCAATATTATCAGACAGGGAATCAGACCACGCTGCTGCAGCACTGCACATCCATGCTGCAGCAATAGCAGGTCTCAGTATAGTACCTGAGTGTGTATATACAGACTTCAGGATATCCTCCTGCTTTCTATCCGCAGGCTCCTTTAAGGCGGCCGTATCCTGAGACGGTAGTGCCACCATTTTTGACAAGCGTGTGAGCGCTTTATCCACCCTCGGGGATGTCTCCCAACGTACCCTGTCCTCTGGCGGGAAAGGGTACGCCATTAGTAACTTTTTAGAAATCACTAGTTTTTTATCAGGGGATGTCCACACTTCTTCACACACTTCATTTAACTCATCTGAAGGGGGAAAAACCACTGTTTGCTTTTTCTCCCCAAACATAATACCCTTTTTAGTGGTACCTGGGTTAATGTCAGAAATGTGCAACACATTTTTCATTGCCGTAATCATGCAACGGATAGCCCTAGTGGAATTTACATTAGTTTCGTCGTCGTCGACACTGGAGTCAGACTCCGTGTCGACATCTGTGTCTGCCATCTGAGGTAGCGGGCGTTTTTGAGCCCCTGATGGCCTTTGAGACGCCTGGGCAGGCACTGGCTAAGAAGCCGGCTGTCCCACAGCTGTTATGTCATCGAACCTTTTATGTAAGGAGTTGACACTGTCGGTTAATACCTTCCACATATCCATCCACTCTGGTGTCGACCCCGCAGGGGGTGACATCACTTTTATCGGCACCTGCTCCGCCTCCACATAAGCCTCCTCATCAAACATGTCGACACAGCCGTACCGACACACCGCACACACACAGGGAATGCTCTGACTGAGGACAGGACCCCACAAAGTCCTTTGGGGAGACAGAGAGAGAGTATGCCAGCACACACCACAGCGCTATATAAACAGGGATTTACACTACACAAAGTGATTTTCCCTATAGCAGCTATAATACACAGTATTGCGCCTAAATTTAGTGCCCCCCCTCTCTTTTTTACCCTATTGAGCCTGGAAACTGCAGGGGAGAGCCTGGGGAGCGTCCTTCCAGCGGAGCTGTGAAGAGGAAATGGCGCCAGTGTGCTGAGGGAGATAGCCCCGCCCTTTTTCGGTGGGCTTCTCCCGCTCTTTTATTAATATTATGGCAGGGGATTTTTACACATATATAGTTTATTAGACTATATTATGGCCCTCATTCCGAGTCGTTCGCTCGGTAATTTTCATCGCATCGTAGTGAAATTCCGCTTAGTACGCATGCGCAATATTCGCACTGCGACTGCGCCAAGTAATTTAACAATGAAGATAGTATTTTTACTCACGGCTTTTTCTTCGCTCCGGCGATTGTAGTGTGATTGACAGGAAATGGGTGTTACTGGGCGGAAACACGGCGTTTTATGGGCGTGTGGATAAAAACGCTACCGTTTCCGGAAAAAACGCAGGAGTGTCCGGAGAAACGGGGGAGTGTCTGGGCGAACGCTGGGTGTGTTTGTGACGTCAAACCAGGAACGACAAGCACTGAACTGATCGCAGATGCCGAGTAAGTCTGAAGCTACTCTGAAACTGCTAAGTAGTTTGTAATCGCAATATTGCGAATACATCGGTCGCAATTTTAAGAAGCTAAGATTCACTCCCAGTAGGCGGCGGCTTAGCGTGTGTAACTCTGCTAAAATCGCCTTGCGAGCGATCAACTCGGAATGAGGGCCTATGTGTTTTTTGCCATTTTAAGGTAATTTTATTGCAGCCCAGGGCGCCCCCCCCCCCAGCGCCCATCAGTGACCGGAGTATGTGGTGTGCATGGGGAGCAATGTCGCACAGCTGCAGTGCTGTGCGCTACCTCAATGAAGACCGGAGTCTTCAGCCGCCGATTTTCTCCCGGAATCTTCCGTCTTCTGGCTCTGCAAGGGGGACGGCGGCGCGGCTCCGGGACCGGACGACCGAGGCTGGGCCTGTGTTCGATCCCTCTGGAGCTAATGGTGTCCAGTAGCCTAGAAGCCCAAGCTAGCTGCAAGCAGGTAGGTTCGCTTCTCTCCCCTAAGTCCCTCGTAGCAGTGAGTCTGTTGCCAGCAGATCTCACTGAAAATAAAAAACCTAATAAATAAATTTCTTACTAAGAGCTCAGGAGAGCCCCTAGTGTGCAACCAGCTCGAGCCGGGCACAGATTATAACTGAGATCTGGAGGAGGGGCATAGAGGGAGGAGCCAGTGCACACCAGTAGTCCTAATTCTTTCTTAGAGTGCCCAGTCTCCTGCGGAGCCCGTCTATTCCCCATGGTCCTTACGGAGTTCCCAGCATCCACTAGGACGTCAGAGAAATTATAAATTGTACAAAGTAGTGTCGCCATGTTAAGTGAGCTGTGTACACAGGTCTGAACAAATGCCACTGCTGGAAGTGATGGGATAGGAAGGTGGGTGGTGATAGCTGGGGACTGCCGCATAGGTGTGGGGATGTGGAGGAGGATTTCCCATTGCAGAACATGTGGATGGGTCAGGTGGTATAGGGACAGTGCTTGGGCCCAATGTTGTGGGATGCTGCCTTGATGGAAACGCTATGTAGCATCCCTTCACCAATCTGCCCTGGACGGCATGCTGCAGTGTCATATATCAAGGACTTGACATTGGCAAGCTGTTCTGCGTCCAAGTCACGCATCCCCCTAGCCAGGTTAAAGGCAAAATGGTCAAATTTGTCCGGAGGCTTCTGTAGAATCTCCTCCGCGTGTTTCAAAAATTGATCGGATATGGACCTGCCAGAACTGTATGTCTTAGCAGGCATCCTCGCCTTCTTGGGGGGTGGTTGAGGTGTCTGTTTCAGTTCGGCACCCTCCAGTTCTGATGGTTCACTGGAGGTAAGGTCCAGCTCCGGAGTACCGTCCTGTAAAAAGAAATACTACATTAGTTTCATGCAAAAATTTAGCAGGGTGTGTTTACTATGTGTGCCTACTTACCGGATCCCAAATCTAAATTTCCTCCTCTGCCTCCTCCACAGGAGGGTATGGATTGATGGAACTCCGTGACCCCGTCTCTGGCTTTTGCTCAAGAGTGAAGAGGAGCATGTCGTAATACCACAACAATGGTTTTGTACATCATCAGCTCCCGTTCCTGAGTGTTGTGACTCCCATATCTCTTGTGTTCTTTTAAAAATATGGTTCTAAAATTCTGGATCTTCTTTTTATCCATTTGATGTCAGCATCACTGTTACGGCCTTTTTTACTGTACTGGACAAGTTTCTCAAATGCCACATTCTTCATGGATCGGTTGATGTAATCCTTGCTAACAAATACGGTACATGCAGGCTATATATTGGTGGGCAGCGTGCTAACAAATACGGTATATGCAGGCTATACATTGGTGGGCAGCGTCAAAACAAATATGGTACATGCAGGCTATACATTGGTGGGCAGTGGAGTGGGTGCAGGCATGCTACACATTGGTGGGCAGTGGGGTGGGTGCATGCATGCTAAACACATGCATGCTACATATTGGTGGGCAGTGGGGTGGGTGCAGGCTATACACATTGGTGGGCAGTGGGATAGGTGCAGGCCATACAAATTGGTGGCAAGTGGCCTATAAAATACTTACCAAAAGTATTTTAAGCAGGAGCCCCATTTGCCACTTCTTCTCAGCTTGCAGTCAGCATAAAATGGCACTGAGGACTGTTAGCGGAGTGTCTATTATGAAAAATATTGTTCATATTGTCCATCGTTCATAGTTCACTGTGTACACACTGAACAATATACACTTTTACATGAAAGATATAGGCAAAATTGAGCCGAGACAGAAACCCCAGGGGCGCGCATCGGTCATTGCATACACACTGGACTATGGGCCCAATTCAGATCTGATCGCAGCAGCAAATTTGTTAGCTAATGGGCAAAACCATGTGCACTGCAGGGGGGCAGATATAACATGTGCAGAGAGAGTTAGAGTTGGGTGGGTTATATTGTTTCTGTGCAGGGTAAATACTGGCTGCTTTATTTTTACACTGCAATATAGATTTCAGTTTGAACAAACCCCACCCAAATCTTACTCTCTCTACACATTTTATATCTGCCCCCCCCCCCCCTGCAGTGCACATGGGGCCTAATTCAGACCTGATTGTAGATGTGTTAAATTTAGCACACACAGACATGCGGGGGGATTAGTCCGCCCCGCATGTCAGGCCCGGCCCCCTTGCACAAGTACAAAAGCATCGCACAGCGGCGATGCTTTTGTACTTTAGGAGTAGCTCCCTGCCAGCGCAGCTCATGCGCACTGGCAGGAGCTACTCGTCGCTGTGAGGGTCGCAGCGGCTGCGTGCGATGTCACACAGCCGCCGTGGCCCACACCCCCAATGGTCCGGCCATGCCTGCGTTGCGCGGACCGCGCCCCATATACAGCGCCATATGCCGCCGGCCCGCCCCCTCCCGCCTCTACCTATCAATCATGCAGAGGCAATCGCAGGGCTGAGACAGCCGTCAGCTGTCTGGCATGCACCGGCGCACTACGGCGCTGGCGCATGGGCAGTTCAGACCTGATTGGCTGCTGTGCAAAAATGCACAGCAGCGATTAGGTCTGAATTAGGCCCATGGTTTTGCCCAACTGCTAACAAATTTGCTGCTGCGATCAGGTCTGAATTAGGTCCTATGGGGGTAATTCAGATCTGATCGCAGCAGGAACTCTAGCTAGTTAGCTTATAGGCAAAACCATGTGCACCACAGGTGGGGCAGATATAACATTTGCAGAGAGAGTTAGATTTGGGTGGGTTATTTTGTTTCTGTACAGGGTAAATACTGGCTGCTTTATTTTTACACTACAATTTAGATTTCAGTTTGAACACACCCCACCCAAATCTAGCTCTCTCTGCACGTTACAACTGCCCCCCCGCCCTGCAGTTCACATGGTTTTGCCCATTAGCTAACAAAGTTGCTGCTGCGATCAGATCTGAATTAGGCCCCATATTGTGAATGATATCGCTCATAAAGCCCAAAATGAGCAATATAGGGGGTAATTCCAAGTTGATCGCAGCAGGATTTTTGATAGCAATTGGGCAAAACCATGTGCACTGCAGGGGAGACAGATATAACATGTGCAGAGAGAGTTAGATTTGGGTGGGGTGTGTTCAATCTGCAATCTAATTTGCAGTGTAAAAATAAAGCAGCCAGTATTTACCCTGCACAGAAATAAAATAACCCACCCAAATCTAACTCTTTCTGCACATGTTATATCTGCCTCCCCTGCAGTGCACATGGTTTTGCCCAATTGCTATCAAAAATCCTGCTGCGATCAACTTGGAATTACCCCCATAGTTCACAACAACTTCTAGTGTGTATGGGCCTTAACAGTTCTTGTCCAGGAGGCAGCCCAAAAACTACTATAAAAGGTAGGGTTATGGTCAGAGCGGCCTATCAGGGATATATCTACAGTTCCTCCTGGTTGATCCGAAGATAAGTGGTGAAGTGCTAAATGCTTATATCGAAATTAAATAAAAAATAAAAAAAATATCAAAAACTTGCAAAATCATACTGAGAAGATAGTTACAAATTATTTTCCAACATTTAAAATAAGGACAAGAAATCTCTGAGCAGCAATATAAGATGTTGCATCTCTGGTAATGCCTGGTTTTCATAGAGCAATCTATGGTGTAGTCTGTGTTTCATTGACTGAATGTTTACAATATACTTGACATACTTTACTACTAAGAAAGTGTGCCATGCTTTTTAAAGAAAGCACAGGGAATAAATTGGTGGGTCATGTGTAGCAGCAGTAAGCCGTGGCCCGGGTCCCACTGTTGTTAAGGCGAGTCAAAGATATACTCTAATGTCAAGAAAAGTAGTACAACTTACTGGGAACTAGCGAGAGAAAGTTTAAGTAGCGGAAATGAGTAGGCGAGAATAGAGGAGGTGAAAGAGGTGAGCAAAGCATGTACTGCAGGGGTGGGTATTTATAAGCGAAAGGCACAGCCATCAACCCCAATACAAAACAATCGAACAGAACCAGGGCGTGGTCAATCTCTGTAATTTAGAGATGTGCACCGGACATTTTTCAGGTTTTGTGTTTTGGTTTTGGATTCGGTTCCGCGGCCGTGTTTTGGGTTCGAACGCGTTTTGGCAAAACCTCACCGAATTTTTTTTGTCGGATTCGGGTGTGTTTTGGATTCGGGTGTTTTTTAAAAAAAAAACTAAAAAACAGCTTAAATCATTGAATTTGGGGGTCATTTTGATCCCATAGTATTATCTACCTCAATAACCATAATTTACACTTATTTACAGTCTATTCTGAATACCTCACACCTCACAATATTATTTTTAGTCCTAAAATTTGCACCGAGGTCGCTGGATGACTAAGCTCAGCGACCCAAGTGGCCGACACAAACACCTGGCCCATCTATGAGTGGCACTGCAGTGTTACGCAGGATGGCCCTTCCAAAAAACACTCCCCAAACAGCACATGACGCAAAGAAAAAAGAGGCGCAATGAGGTAGCTGTGTGACTAAGCTCAGCGACCCAAGTGGCCGACACAAACACCTGGCCCATCTAGGAGTGGCACTGCAGTGTCACGCAGGCTGGCCCTTCAAAAAACTACTCCCCAAACAGCACATGACGCAAAGAAAAAAAGAGGCGCAATGAGGTAGCTGTGTGAGTAAGCTAAGCGACCCTAGTGGCCGACACAAACACCTGGCCCATCTAGGAGTGGCACTGCAGTGTCACGCAGGATGGCCCTTCAAAAAACTACTCCCCAAACAGCACATGACGCAAAGAAAAAAAGAGGCGCAATGAGGTAGCTGTGTGAGTAAGCTAAGCGACCCTAGTGGCCGACACAAACACCTGGCCCATCTAGGAGTGGCACTGCAGTGTCACGCAGGCTGGCCCTTCAAAAAACTACTCCCCAAACAGCACATGACGCAAAGAAAAATTAAAGAAAAAAGAGGTGCAAGATGGAATTGTCCTTGGGCCCTCCCACCCACCCTTATGTTGTATAAACAGGACATGCACACTTTAACCAACCCATCATTTCAGTGACAGGGTCTGCCACACGACTGTGACTGAAATGACGGGTTGGTTTGGACCCCCACCAAAAAAGAAGCAATTAATCTCTCCTTGCACAAACTGGCTCTACAGAGGCAAGATGTCCACCTCATCATCATCCTCCGATTCATCACCGTGTACATCCCCCTCCTCACAGATTATCAATTCGTCCCCACTGGAATCCACCATCTCAGCTCCCTGTGTACTTTGTGGAGGCAATTGCTGCTGGTCAATGTCTCCACGGAGGAATTGATTATAATTCATTTTAATGAACATCATCTTCTCCACATTTTCTGGAAGTAACCTCGTACGCCGATTGCTGACAAGGTGAGCGGCGGCACTAAACACTCTTTCGGAGTACACACTTGTGGGAGGGCAACTTAGGTAGAATAAAGCCAGTTTGTGCAAGGGCCTCCAAATTGCCTCTTTTTCCTGCCAGTATACGTACGGACTGTCTGACGTGCCTACTTGGATGCGGTCACTCATATAATCCTCCACCATTCTTTCAATGGTGAGAGAATCATATGCAGTGACAGTAGACGACATGTCAGTAATCGTTGTCAGGTCCTTCAGTCCGGACCAGATGTCAGCATCAGCAGTCGCTCCAGACTGCCCTGCATCACCGCCAGCGGGTGGGCTCGGAATTCTGAGCCTTTTCCTCGCACTCCCAATTGCGGGAGAATGTGAAGGAGGAGCTGTTGACCGATCAAGTTCCACTTGACTTGATAATTTTCTCACCAGCAGGTCTTTGAACCCCTGCAGACTTGTGTCTGCCGGAAAGAGAGATACAACGTAGGTTTTAAATCTAGGATCGAGCACGGTGGCCAAAATGTAGTGCTCTGATTTCAACAGATTGACCACCCGTGAATCCTGGTTAAGCGAATGAAGGGCTCCATCCACAAGTCCCACATGCCTAGCGGAATCGCTCTTTCTTAGCTCCTCCTTCAATGTCTCCAGCTTCTTCTGCAAAAGCCTGATGAGGGGAATGACCTGACTCAGGCTGGCAGTGTCTGAACTGACTTCACGTGTGGCAAGTTCAAAAGGTTGCAGAACCTTGCACAACGTTGAAATCATTCTCCACTGCGCTTGAGACAGGTGCATTCCACCTCCTTTGCCTATATCGTGGCCAGATGTATAGGCTTGAATGGCCTTTTGCTGCTCCTCCAACCTCTGAAGCATATAGAGGGTTGAATTCCACCTCGTTACCACTTCTTGCTTCAGATGATGGCAGGGCAGGTTCAGGCGTTTTTGGTGTTGCTCCAGTCTTCTGTACGTGGTGCCTGTACGCCGAAAGTGTCCCGCAATTCTTCTGGCCACCGACAGCATCTCTTGCACGCCCCTCTCGTTTTTTAAATAATTCTGCACCACCAAATTCAAGGTATGTGCAAAACATGGGACGTGCTGGAATTTGCCCAGATATAATGCACGCACAATATTGCTGGCGTTGTCCGATGCCACAAATCCACAGGAGAGTCCAATTGGGGTAAGCCATTCTGCGATGATCTTCCTCAGTTGCCGTAAGAGGTTTTCAGCTGTGTGCGTATTCTGGAAAGCGGTGATACAAAGCGTAGCCTGCCTAGGAAAGAGTTGGCGTTTGCGAGATGCTGCTACTGGTGCCGCCGCTGCTGTTCTTGCGGCGGGAGTCAATACATCTACCCAGTGGGCTGTCACAGTCATATAGTCCTGAGTCTGCCCTGCTCCACTTGTCCACATGTCCGTGGTTAAGTGGACATTGGGTACAACTGCATTTTTTAGGACACTGGTGAGTCTTTTTCTGAGGTCTGTGTACATTTTCGGTATCGCCTGCCTAGAGAAATGGAACCTAGATGGTATTTGGTACCGGGGACACAGTACCTCAAACAAGTCTATAGTTGGCTCTGCAGTAATGATGGATACCGGAACCACGTTTCTCACCGCCCAGGATGCCAAGGCCTCAGTTATCCGCTTTGCAGCAGGATGACTGCTGTGATATTTCATCTTCCTCGCAAAGGACTGTTGGACAGTCAATTGCTTGGTGGAAGTAGTAAAAGTGGTCTTACGACTTCCCCTCTGGGATGACCATCGACTCCCAGCAGCAACAACAGCAGCGCCAGCAGCAGTAGGCGTTACACTCAAGGATGCATCGGAGGAATCCCAGGCAGGAGAGGACTCGTCAGAATTGCCAGTGACATGGCCTGCAGGACTATTGGCATTCCTGGGGAAGGAGGAAATTGACACTGAGGGAGTTGGTGGGGTGGTTTGCGTGAGCTTGGTTACAAGAGGAAGGGATTTACTGGTCAGTGGACTGCTTCCGCTGTCGCCCAAAGTTTTTGAACTTGTCACTGACTTATGATGAATGCGCTGCAGGTGACGTATAAGGGAGGATGTTCCGAGGTGGTTAACGTCCTTACCCCCACTTATTACAGCTTGACAAAGGCAACACACGGCTTGACACCTGTTGTCCGCATTTCTGTTGAAATACTTCCACACCGAAGAGGTGATTTTTTGGGTATTTTCACCAGGCAT
The DNA here is from genome assembly GCF_028390025.1 of Pseudophryne corroboree. Lineage (NCBI taxonomy): Eukaryota > Metazoa > Chordata > Amphibia > Anura > Myobatrachidae > Pseudophryne > Pseudophryne corroboree. The sequence goes on along the minus strand of NC_086445.1, from coordinate 357,620,852 downwards.
GTCAATGGCCATATTCCTCCCACGGACAACAGGTGTCTCCCCGGGTGCCTGACTTAAACAAACCACCTCACCATCAGAATCCTCCTTGTCAATTTCCTCCCCAGCGCCAGCAACACCCATATCCTCCTCATCCTGGTGTACTTCAACACTGACATCTTCAATCTGACTATCAGGAACTGGACTGCGGGTGCTCCTTCCAGCACTTGCAGGGGGCGTGCAAATGGTGGAAGGCGCATGCTCTTCACGTCCAGTGTTGGGAAGGTCAGGCATCGCAACCGACACAATTGGACTCTCCTTGTGGATTTGTGATTTCGAAGAACGCACAGTTCTTTGCTGTGCTTTTGCCAGCTTAAGTCTTTTCATTTTTCTAGCGAGAGGCTGAGTGCTTCCATCCTCATGTGAAGCTGAACCACTAGCCATGAACATAGGCCAGGGCCTCAGCCATTCCTTGCCACTCCGTGTGGTAAATGGCATATTGGCAAGTTTACGCTTCTCCGACGACGATTTTATTTTAGATTTTTGAGTCCTTTTTTTACTGATATTTTGTGTTTTGGATTTTACATGCTCTGTACTATGACAATGGGCATCGGCCTTGGCAGACGACGTTGATGGAATTTCATCGTCTCTGCCATGACTAGTGGCAGCAGCTTCAGCACGAGGTGGAAGTGGATCTTGATCTTTCCCTATTTTTGGAACCTCAACATTTTTGTTCTCCATATTTTAATAGGCACAACTAAAAGGCACCTCAGGTAAACAATGGAGATGGATGGATACTAGTATACTTATGGATGACGAGTGACTGACGACACAGAGGTAGCTACAGCCGTGGACTACCGTACTGCGTCTGCTAGTAAAGAGATGATAATGATATAAAAAATATATATATATCACTACTGCAGGTATATATAATATATAATGACGGACCTGCTGGACGCTGTCAGCAGACTGCTGAACTACTAGTATGAAGAAGATAGAAAAAAAAAACCCCACCACAGGTAGGTATACAATTATGGACGAGCACTGACGACACAGAGGTAGCCACAGCCGTGGACTACCGTACTGCGTCTGCTAGTATAGAGATGATAATGATATAAAAAATATATATATATCACTACTGCAGGTATATATAATATATAATGACGGACCTGCTGGACGCTGTCAGCAGACTGCTGAACTACTAGTATGAAGAAGATAGAAAAAAAAAAACCCACCACAGGTAGGTATACAATTATGGACGAGCACTGACGACACAGAGGTAGCCACAGCCGTGGACTACCGTACTGCGTCTGCTAGTATAGAGATGATAATGATATAAAAAATATATATATATCACTACTGCAGGTATATATAATATATAATGACGGACCTGCTGGACGCTGTCAGCAGACTGCTGAACTACTAGTATGAAGAAGATAGAAAAAAAAAACCCACCACAGGTAGGTATACAATTATGGACGAGCACTGACGACACAGAGGTAGCCACAGCCGTGGACTACCGTACTGCGTCTGCTAATATAGAGATGATAATGATATAAAAAATATATATATATCACTACTGCAGGTATATATAATATATAATGACGGACCTGCTGGACGCTGTCAGCAGACTGCTGAACTACTAGTATGAAGAAGATAGAAAAAAAAAAAACCCCACCACAGGTAGGTATACAATTATGGACGAGCACTGATGACACAGAGGTAGCCACAGCCGTGGACTACCGTACTGCGTCTGCTAATATAGAGATGATAATGATATAAAAAATATATATATATCACCACTGCAGGTATATATAATATATAATGACGGACCTGCTGGACGCTGTCAGCAGACTGCTGAACTACTAGTATGAAGAAGATAGAAAAAAAAAAACCCCACCACAGGTAGGTATACAATTATGGACGAGCACTGACGACACAGAGGTAGCCACAGCCGTGGACTACCGTACTGCGTCTGCTAATATAGAGATGATAATGATATAAAAAATATATATATATCACTACTGCAGGTATATATATATAATATATAATGACGGACCTGCTGGACGCTGTCAGCAGACTGCTGAACTACTAGTATGAAGAAGATAGAAAAAAAAAAACCCACCACAGGTAGGTATACAATTATGGACGAGCACTGACGACACAGAGGTAGCCACAGCCGTGGACTACCGTACTGCGTCTGCTAATATAGAGATGATAATGATATAAAAAATATATATATATCACTACTGCAGGTATATATAATATATAATGACGGACCTGCTGGACGCTGTCAGCAGACTGCTGAACTACTAGTATGAAGAAGATAGAAAAAAAAACCCCCACCACAGGTAGGTATACAATAATGGACGAGCATTGACGACACAGAGGTAGCCACAGCCGTGGACTACCGTACTGCGTCTGCTAATATAGAGATGATAATGATATAAAAAATATATATATATCACTACTGCAGGTATATATAATATATAATGACGGACCTGCTGGACGCTGTCAGCAGACTGCTGAACTACTAGTATGAAGAAGATAGAAAAAAAAAACACCCACCACAGGTAGGTATACAATTATGGACGAGCACTGACGACACAGAGGTAGCTACAGCCGTGGACTACCGTACTGCGTCTGCTAATATAGAGATGATAAAGATGATAGAGATGAACAAAAAAAATATAACACTACTGCAGGTAAATATTTATATAATATAATGAATGACGGACCTGCTGGACACTGTCAGCAGAATGCGTTTATAGAATAAAAATAAAAAACACCACAGGAGTGTTTGTTTAACTTTTTCAGGCAGACAATATACTGATGGTCAGTGGTCACACTGGCAGCAAAAGTGTGCACTGTACTCCTGCTATAACTGCTCCCCAGTCTCCCCCACAATTAAGCTGTGTGAGCAGCACTGGCAGTAAGCACTCAGCACAGTCAGATATAATACATACATAGATGATATATTATCATTATCATATTATCATGCAGCACACTGAGGCTGAGCACAGATATGGTATGTGACTGTGTATCGTTTTTTTTCAGGCAGAGAACCGATTAAAATTAAACTGGTGGTCACACTATCAGCAAAACTCTGCTGCACTGTACTGAGTACTCCTCCTAATGCTCCCCAAATTAGTAAATCAACTCAAGTGTCTCTGACTCTCTAATCTAATCTAAACGGAGAGGACGCCAGCCACGTCCTCTCCCTATTAATCTCAATGCACGTGTGAAAATGGCGGCGACGCGCGGCTCCTTATATAGAATCCGAGTCTTGCGAGAATCCGACAGCGGGATGATGACGTTCGGGCGCGCTCGGGTTAACCGAGCAAGGCGGGAGGATCCGAGTCTGCTCGGACCCGTGCAAAAAAGGCTGAAGTTCGGGGGGGTTCGGATTCCGAGGAACCGAACCCGCTCATCTCTACTCTGTATTAGACAAGTCAGTATTCTCAACATCCACTTCCAAACTGGGTGACTGTTGTATGTGTGGTAATTTCAAAATAAGCATTCCTAATCTCCACTCCCGTCTCCAAAGTTTTTGTATGCAAAGGGAAAACAAGTGATGAAAGTTCAAAATACCACTAGGACCAGACTACGCAGATACCTCCATGACAGTGACCTTATTTTTACTGAAAGGTTTCATTGTGCTTGTATGTGTACCACGTTGGATGGGCTAACCTCCCCAGGAATATCTCATCAATTAAAGGACCCTCACCATACTGACCTTAAAGAGGTGCCCTATGTTCCCATAAGGGATTCTTTGGGTCGGTTTAGTTTTGGCTCAGATATCCAGTGGCTTTTAGTCTCAGATGATGCAAAAAAGGCAATTGTCAATGTGGATTGAATAAAAACATAACATAAAAAATGTATTAGTCCCAACAATTACTCAAAAAGAGTTGAAAAATAGGTTAAAAATTTAAAAACTAGCTGTATATTGTAAATGTAACATTGAAAACAGTATGCAATACGGGAACATGAATAAAGAGTCCCTGACTGGAGACTCACAACCAAAATACTGACCTAACTAACTGAGCAAAGGGGTAATAGTAGAGAAACAGGATAGGAATGTGATTTATCCCAACTGAAACAGGAATATATGCTAAACTAATTTATCAACTAAAAGGACATCAGGCATAGACATGGTGTGTAATCTAATAAAAATTAGTAGAAGATCAAAAATGTACACAGCTTCCATGTCTTTCCTACTACCAAACTAAAGCCCCACGACATCTGGATGGGTGCGTAACAAACAGGCCCTGGGTTCAATAGCTAAAGCAAAAAGGGCTAGAGATAAAGAGGATCCTTCTCTCATTCCCTGAAACAAAGTAAAAGAGAAGGAAAAAAAAATCCATTAATGGACATCCGGGCACTAATTGCAGAATAAAGTAACTGAACTTGTTTCAAGAAGACAGGGCTGACTCCAAAGCACAGCATAACTTCCCACAGGAAGGGCCACGCCACACAATCTAATGTCTTAGCATCCAAGGTATCAATTATCAAGGAGAATTCCTCTCTGCGAGAGACCCGCAAGTGGGTAAAAAGAATCTAATATTCACCAAGGCATAAAACCCATCTGGATAAACTATAGTGGTTATAACCTGATTGTGTGGATTGGAGATGATTTTAGCTAATATCTTAGCATCAGTAGGGATCAAGGATATACGGCAGTATAAGTCATGAAGCCTAGGATCCTTCCCAAGTTTAGGTAACAAAATAATCATTGCCTGGGACATAGAGAAGAGAAATGATCCCTCGGCAAACAGGCCATTAAAGAGTTCTAAAAATTAATGAACATAAAGCAAAACATGTTTCTTATGTCACTCTATGAGAGTGACATTAATGCTAGACAAAGATCTAATGGCAGCATCCACCTCTTCTAAGGTCAGTGGAGCAACTAAGAAGGCCCTAGCCTCTGGAGATAGAGATAGGGGCAATTTGTAGCAGCAACATAAGACACCAAGGCAGAATGGTCACAGGACAACCAGAATGTATACACGTTTATTGAAAGACGAAAAAAAAACAGCAATGGTAGTTCTAGTTGTGGCAACCGAACCATCCCCTGCAACAAAAACAGCTTTGGCAGTAGAGGGGAGGTCAGGATTTACTAACTTAACAAAATAGCTACTGGTCTTGTCAGTATAAGTATAATGAAAGTGTGATAAGTATCACCCTACGATTAGCTTGGTTTGTAAGGTGATCGGTCCATACAGTCTGAGACGCCAACCAAGTTTAGAGGACTCCAGACTGACACTCAATTATGCTAATTCAAGGTCTTAACAAGTGAACTGAAGTTCCCTCTCTTCCTTTAATATAGTTTAAGCTCAGCCACTTGTTTCAGCAAATAAAGCTTTAAACGCATCACACAACACAGAAGTTGAGGTTGATCCTGTATTGTCAGCAAAATAACCATCCAAACTGCTGCTAATTCAGATCCAGCGCCCATCTGTAAAAGCCAGGACAGATGTAACTTCCAAAATGCTTGTCTGCGGGGACTAGCTAGATCCAAAACTAAAATAAGTGGGGAGTTATCAGAAATACCTCTGATTTTATATTCATAGACATAAATTTTGGGAAGCAAACTACAAGAGACCAAGGCCAGGTAAATTCTCAAAAACCAGGAGAACCAGGAAAAATGACATACACCAGGATGCTTTACTCACCACGCATTAACCCTGCCCAGTTCCATCACAAAATTTGCCCACCTATCTCCTCCCTGCAAGGGGGGACCAGAGGACTCTTGACACTTATCCATGATCAGGTCTAAAACATTATTAAAGTTGCCCAAACACAACACAGGAGTACTACAGGATTACGTGACAAACTCAACTGCTCTCTTCAACACATCATGAGATAAAGGTAGAGGGACATAAAAGGGCAGGATAAGGAGGGGAGTTGAATGTATTTTACAGTCAAGAAAGAGATACCTTCCCCCTCGGTCCTTCTAATAGAGTTTAGAACAAAATGTACCATTTTGCTAATACAGAGTCCTCATATATCTAGCCTCAATACGCCATGCAGCGCATCTCTTCTGGCGTGAGTGAGCCGCCAGGTCGTGTGCAATTGTACCAACACTGGGCACCCAGGTTTTGCTGAAAAAAAGTGTCTTACTTTCAACACAATGTGACTAGGATGCACAAGGAGACTGTGCTGATCAATTTGATATATGAAAACTTGTACTGTATATTGTGTGTGACTGAGGCTGTGGGCCTAATTCAATATTGATTGCAAAATAAAATTTTCCTCTAATGGGCAAAACCATGTGCACTGCAGGTGGGGCAGATATACAATATACAGAGAGCAGGGCCGGCTCCAGGCCTACAAGCACCCTGAGCAAGAAATTTTTAATAACCCCCTCCCCCCCATGCGTGCTCCTGGCAAAGTGGTTCCTTACACATAATGGGGCAGATGTAATAAGCCTGGAGAAGTGATAAGTACAAGGTGATAAAGCACCAGCCTATGAGCTCATAACTGTCAGTTGACATATTGGAGCTGATTGGCTGGTGCGTTATCAGCTTGCACTTATCAGTGCTTTATCACTTCTTTAAGCCTTCTCCAGGCTTAATACATCTGCCCCAATGTCCCCAGTATAGTGCCAGATACCCAGCTTTCCAGTATAGTGCCAAATACACAGTGACCCCAGCAGAGTAGCCGATACACATAATGACCCCAGTACTGCAGTGCCAGGTACACGTATGCCCCCAGTAGTGCCAGATACACGTATGCCCCCAGTAGTGTCACATACACGTAAGCCCCCAGTAGTGTCAGATACACGTAAGCCCCTAGTAGTGCCAGATACACGTATGCCCCCAGTAGTGCTGCTGACGTTGGTGTGCCGTGGCCAAGGCTCTCTCCGGCAGCCACAGCGATGAGTGCTAACCCACGATGCGCTGCGCTGGGGGAGAGGGAACCGTCCCAGGCTGCAGCACACAGTGCCGACAACTGGGGTTCGAGAGCTTCTGTCCCGGCTCCCCAGCAGCACAAGACAGCGGCTGTGACGTTAACCCTCGGTGCACTGGGTGAGGAAGAAACCGCTGCCGCCGTGTCTGTGCCGCATTATGTAGGGTAGTAGTAGTACATAGGAGCAGTGTGTATAGGATATGTGGTAGCAGTGTATATGAGCAGTATATGTAGGGTAGTAGCAGTGTATAGGAGCAGTATATGTAGGGTAGGACAGTATATACAGGGTAGCAGCAGTATACAGTATATAGGCGCAGTGTATACATGGTTGTAGTATATAGGAGCAGTGTATATATATATATATATATATATATATATATAAGCAGTGTGTATACAGGGTAGCAGTATATAGAAGCAGTGTGTATACAGGGTAGTAGTAGTATTTAGGAGCAGTGTATAGAGGGTAGTAGCAGTATATAGGAGCAGTGTATATATAGAAGCAGTGTGTATACAGGGTAGCAGTATATAGGAGCAGTGTATATATAGAAGCAGTGTGTATACAGGGTAGCAGTATATAGGAGCTGTGTATATATATTTATTTATTACCAGTTATTTATATAGCGCACACATATTCTGCAGTGCTTTACATAGAGTATTTGGCCATTCACATCAGTCCCTGCACCAGTGGAGCTTACAATATATATGCCCTACCACACACACACACACACACACACACACACACACACACACACACACACACACACACACACACACACACACACACACACACACACACACACATTCATGCTAAGGTTAATTTGTAGGGAGCCAATTAACCTACCAGTATAGTATATTTTTGGATTGTATAGAAGCAGTGTGTATACAGGATAGCAGTATTTATGAGTAGTGTATACAGCGTAGTACATAGGTCTTCAACCTGTGGCCCTCCAGCTGCTGCGGAACTACACATCCCAGCATGCCCTGCCTCAGTTTTACCATGCCTTAATAGCAAAACTGTGGCAGGGCATGGTGGGATGTGTAGTTCCGCAGCAGCTGGAGGGCCACAGGTTGAAGACCCATGGCGTAGTAGCAGTATATAGGAGCAGTGTATATATAGAAGCAGTGTGTATACAGGGTAGTAGCAGTATTTAGGAGCAATGTATACAGGGTAGTAGCAGTATATAGGAGCAGTGTATATATAGAAGCAGTGTGTATACAGGGTTGTAGCAGTATATAGGAGCAGTGTATATATAGAAGCAGTGTGTATACAGGGTAGCAGTATATAGGAGCAGTGCATACACGGTAGTAGCAGTATATAGTAGCAGTGTATATATAGAAGCAGTGTGTATACAGGGTAGCAGTATATTGGAGCAGTGTATACTGTACATAGAAGCAGTGTATATAGAGGGTAGCAGTATTTAGGAGCAGTGTATAGAGTAGTAGCAGTATATAGGAGCAGTGTATATACAGAAGCAGTGTATATACAGGGTAGTAGCAGTATTTAGGAGCAGTATATAGGAGCAGTGTATATATAGAAGCAGTGTGTATACAGGGTAGCAGTATATACAGTGGGAGCAGTGTGTATACAGGGTAGCAGTATTTAAAAGCAGTGTATACAGGGTAGTAGCAGCATACAGGAGCAGTGTATACATAGAAGCAGTGTCTATGCAGGGTAGTAGCAGTATTTAGGAGCAGTGTATACAGGGTAGTAGCAGTATATAGGAGCAGTGTATATATAGAAGCAGTGTGTATACAGGGTAGTAGCAGTATTTAGGAGCAGTGTATACAGGCTAGTAGCAGTATATAGGAGCAGTGTATACAGGGTAGTAGCAGTATATAGGAGTAGTGTATACAGGGTAGTAGCAGTATATAGGAGCAGTGTATACAGGGTAGCAGTATATAGAAGCAGTGTACACAGGGTAGCAGTATATAGAAGCAGTGTGTATATGGGTAGCAGTATATATATATAGAAGCAGTGTGTATACAGGGTAGTAGCAATATTTAGGAGCAGTGTATACAGGGTAGCAGTATACAGAAGCAGTGTGTATACAGGTAGCACTATATACAGGGTAGCAGTATATAGGAGCAGTGTATACTGTATATAGAAGCAGTGTGTATAGAGGGTAGCAGTATTTAGGAGCAGTGTATACAGAGTAGTAGCAGTGTATATATAGAAGCAGTGTGTATACAGGAGGTCATTCCGACCTGTTCGCACGCAGCGGTTTTTCGCTGCGGTGCGAATGGGTGCGGAATGCGCATGCGCGGCGTCCGCAGTGCGCGACTTTGCTGTCACCGGGGTACGCGTCTAGAGAACAAAGCAGAGCAGACCGCTAAGAAGATTGACAGGAAGAAGGCGGACCTGGGTGTCTCCACAGCGTTGGCGGCCGTTTTCGGCGAGTGGATTGAAAAAGCAGGCGTGTCCAGAACAACGGAGGTCAGATGTCTGACGTCAGAAACAGCTTCAGCATCGCAGGGATCATCGCACTGGTTAAGTATGTGCAAGGCTAGTCTAAATCTGCTTGAAATTTTTTTCGCTTAGCAGGGCTGCACAAGCGATCGCAGCACTGCTAAGCTAAAATACACTCCCCCATAGGCGTGGACTATTGATCGCAGCAGCAGCTAAAAGTTGCTGGCTGCGATCAACTCGGAATGACCACCACAGGGTAGTAGCAGTATTTAGGAGCGGTGTATACAGGGTAGTAGCAGTATATAGGAGCCGTGCATATATAGAAGCAGTGTGTATACAGGGTAGCAGTATATACAGTACGAACAGTGTATATATAGAAGCAGTGTGTATACAGGGTAGTAGCAGTATTTAGGAGCAGTGTATACAGGGTAGTAGCAGTGTTTAGGAGCAGTGTATACAGGGTAGCAGTATATAGGAGCAGGGTATATATAGAAGCAGTGTGTACACAGGGTAGTAGCAGTATTTAGGATCAGTGTATACCGGCTAGTAGCAGTATATAGGAGCAGTGTATACAGGGTAGCAGTATATAGAAGCAGTGTATACAGGGTAGCAGTATATAGAAGCAGTGTGTATACAGGTAGCAGTATATACAGGGTAGCAGTATATAGGAGCAGTGTATATATAGAAGCAGTGTGTATATAGGGTAGTAGCAATATTTAGGAGCAGTGTATACAGGGTAGTAGCAATATATAGGAGCAGCGTATACAGGGTAGTAGCAGTATATAGGAGCAGTGTATACAGGGTAGTAGCAGTATAAAGGAGCAGTGTATACAGGGTAGCAGTATATAGGAGCAGTGTATATATAGAAGCAGTGTGTATACAGGGTAGTAGCAATATTTAGGAGCAGTGTGTATACAGGGTAGTAGCAGTATATAGGAGCAGTGTACACAGGGTAGTAGCAGTATTTAGGAGCAGTGTATACAGGGTAGTAATAGTATATAGGAGCAGTGTATACAGGGTAGTAGCAGTATATAGGAGCAGTGTATATATAGAAGTAGTGTGTATACAGGGTAGCAGTGTATATATAGAAGCAGTGAGTATATAGGGTAGTAGCAGTATTTAGAACCAGTGTATACAGGAGCAGTGTATATATAGAAGCAGTGTGTATACAGGGTAGTAGCAGTATTTAGGAGCAGTGTATACAGGGTAGTAGAAGTATATAGGAGCAGTGTATACAGGGTAGCAGTATATATATAGAAGCAGTGTGTACACAGGGTAGTAGCAGTATTTAGGAGCAGTGTATACTGGCTAGTAGCAGTATACAGGAGCAGTGTATACAGGGTAGCAGTATATAGAAGCAGTGTATACAGGGTAGCAGTATATAGAAGCAGTGTGTATACAGGTAGCAGTATATACAGGGTAGCAGTATATAGGAGCAGTGTATATATAGAAGCAGTGTGTATACAGGGTAGTAGCAGTATTTAGGAGCAGTGTATACTGGCTAGTAGCAGTATATAGGAGCAGTGTATACAGGGTAGCAGTATATAGAAGCAGTGTATACAGGGTAGCAGTATATAGAAGCAGTGTGTATACAGGTAGCAGTATATACAGGGTAGCAGTATATAGGAGCAGTGTATATATAGAAGCAGTGTGTATACAGGGTAGTAGCAATAGTTAGGAGCAGTGTATACAGGGTAGTAGCAGTATATAGGAGCAGTGTATACAGGGTAGTAGCAGTATATAGGAGCAGTGTATACAGGGTAGTAGCAGTATATAGGAGCAGTGTATACAGGGTAGCAGTATATAGAAGCAGTGTGTATACGGGTCGCAGTATATAGGAGAGTGTATATATAGAAGCAGTGTGTACAGTATACAGGGTAGTAGCAATATTTAGGAGCAGTGTACACAGGGTAGTAGCAGTATATAGGAGCAGTGTATACAGGGTAGTAGCAGTATATAGGAGCAGTGTATACAGGGTAGTAGCAGTATATAGGAGCAGTGTATACAGGGTAGCAGTATATAGAAGCAGTGTGTATACGGGTAGCAGTATATACAGGGTAGCAGTATATAGGAGCAGTGTATATATAGAAGCAGTGTGTATAGAGGGTAGCAGTATTTAGGAGCAGTGTATACAGAGCGGTAGCAGTATATAGGAGCAGTGTATATATAGAAGCAGTGTGTATACAGGGTAGAAGCAGTATTTAGGAGCAGTGTATTTAAGGTAGTAGCAATATATAGGAGCAGTGTATATATATATAGAAGCAGTGTGTATACAGGGTAACAGTATATACAGTAGGAGCAGTGTATATATAGAAGCAGTGTGTATACAGGGTAGCAGTATTTAGGAGCAGTGTATACAGAGCGGTAGCAGTATATAGGAGCAGTGTATATATAGAAGCAGTGTGTATACAGGGTAGAAGCAGTATTTAGGAGCAGTGTATTTAAGGTAGTAGCAATATATAGGAGCAGTGTATATATATATAGAAGCAGTGTGTATACAGGGTAACAGTATATACAGTAGGAGCAGTGTATATATAGAAGCAGTGTGTATACAGGGTAGCAGTATTTAGGAGCAGTGTATACAGAGTAGTAGCAGTATATAGGAGCAGTGTATATATAGAAGCAGTGTGTATACAGGGCAGTAGCAATATTTAGGAGCAGTGTATACAGGGTAGTAGCAGTATTCAGGAGCAGTGTATTTAGGGTAGTAGCAATATATAGGAGCAGTGTATATATAGAAGCAGTGTGTATAAAGGGTAGCAGTATATACAGTAGGAGCAGTGTATATATAGAAGCAGTGTGTATACAGGGTAGCAGTATTTAGGAGCAGTGTATAGAGAGTAGTAGCAGTGTATATATAGAAGCAGTGTTTATACAGGGTAGCAGTATATACAGTAGGAGCAGTGTATATATAGAAGCAGTGTGTATACAGGGTAGCAGTATTTAGGAGCAGTGTATAGAGAGTAGTAGCAGTGTATATATAGAAGCAGTGTTTATACAGGGTAGCAGTATATAGGAGCAGTGTATATTGTATATAGAAGCAGTGTGTATAGAGGGTAGCAGTATTTAGGAGCAGTGTATACAGAGTAGTAGCAGTATATAGGAGCAGTGTATATATAGAAGCAGTGTGTATACAAGGTATAGCCGGCTCCCAGTGTGGCGGTTGAGGCTGTGTTAGGGAACCCGTCCGCATCACCCCCTGCTCACTCACGAGTCACCGCAATGTCAATCAACACGTCTTGTCTGCGGCTCTCCCGTCTACGGTGCTGGGCATCTAAAATATGGTGCCTGTCCATGAGCCAATCAAAGCTCACGGCCCTACAGCCAATCAGGAGCCACCGATGCTGGTCTGTGAGCTATGATTGGCTGATGGACGGCACCACATTAGAAATGCCCGGCCGCCCTTTAAATACCAGCACCCCACACGGCCGCTCCAGTCGAACGTGCCTGGAGCCGGCCCTGACAGAGAGAGTTAGACTTGGGTTGGTTATATTGGGGGTCATTCCGAGTTGTTCGCTCGCAAGCCGTTTTTAGCAGCTTTGCACACGCTAAGCCTACGCCTACTGGGAGTGAATCTTAGCATAGTAAAATTGCGAACGATGTATTCGCAATATTGCGATTACACACCTCGTAGCAGTTTCTGAGTAGCTTCAGACTTACTCGGCATCTGCGATCAGTTCAGTGCTTGTCGTTCCTGGTTTGACGTCACAAACACTCCCAGCGTTCGCCCAGACACTCCTCCGTTTCTCCGGCCACTCCTGCGTTTTTTCCGGAAACGGTAGCGTTTTTTCCCACACGCCCATAAAACGGCCTGTTTCCGCCCAGAAACACCCATTTCCTGTCAATCACATTACGATCGCCAGAACGATGAAAAAGCCGTGAGTAAAATTACTAAGTGCATAGCAAATTTACTTGGCGCAGTCGCAGTGCGGACATTGCGCATGCGCATTAAGCGGAAAATCGCTGCGATGCGAAGATTTTTACCGAGCGAACAACTCGGAATGAGGGCCATTGTTTCTGTGCAGGGTAAATACTGGCTGCTTTATTTTTACACTGCAATTTAGATTTTAGTTTGAACACACCCCACCCAAATCTAACTCTCACTGCACATGTTATATCTGCCCCACCTGCAGTGCACATGGTTTTGCCCCTTTGAGGAAAATGTTGTTTTGCAATCAACCTTGAATTAGGCCCTGTATAGGGAGCAGAACAAAACTGGAAAAAAGCTGCAGCTGCTACATTGTGTAAAACTTCATATAATTCAGAGACTCAGTCGCACACAGATATACAAATGTAACGTATCAAATGAATCAACACAGTCTCCTTGTGCATCCTAGTCACATTGTGTTGTGACTAAGATGTATTTTCGACAAAAAATGCAAAAAAGATGCCCAACGCTAGAAGATTCTCGCGCGATCTGGCGTGACTGCATGTATGTCTGTAGGTATGGAAACTCCTCTAGAAGAGGACGCAGTGGCGTAACTACTGCCCCCGCAGCCCTCGCGGTGGCTTGGGGGCGAGGGGCTGCAGGGGCGCCACTGATTTAGCGCAGATTGACATGCGGACGAGCGTCCGCATGTCAATCTGCGGTCTCCTTCCCTCCGCTGCTGTAAGGGGGGACACGGAGGGCACAGCACGCGCCTCTCCTGTGTCCCTCCTGGGTCTCCGGCGGGTCTAATAAAGGAAGCGCCGTTCGTGAGCTCTGATTGGCTCACAAACCGGCACTTCCTTTAACAGACCCGCCGAAGACCCAGGAGGGACACAGGAGAGGCGCGCGCTGTGCTCTCCGTGTCCCTCCAACACAAAGGAGCGGGGGGGAGAGCGGGGGAGCACGGCACTGGGGGAGCATACATGCAGGCACTGAGGGGGCATTTGTGGCACTGACTGGGGGGGTATATTTAGCACTGGGGCACGTGAGTACCTGGCACTATGGGGGCATATGTGGCACTGGGGGGGTATATTTGGCACTGGGGGCACGTGAGTACCTGGCACTGTGGGGGAATATCTGGCACTGCGGGCATATGTGGCACTGGGGGGGTATATTTGGCACTGGGGGCACGTGAGTACCTGGCACTGTGGGGGAATACCTGGCACTGGGGGCATATGTGGCACTGGGAGCACGGCCCTAGCAACAAGCACTACCCCCTAGCAACGAGCATGACACCCAGTGCATGAAACCCCTGGCAACGAGCATGACACCCTGAGCATGAAAATCCCTGGCACCGTGCATGGAACCAAGAGCATGAAACCACTGGCAACGAGCAGGTAATTTAAAAGTAATTAGAAGCCTTACTGTAGAACTTAATGTGTAATGGGCATTACGGTGTGTGGCATAATGTATCACGGACATTGCGGTGTGTGTCATAATGTGTCACAGGCATTACGGTGTGTGGCATACTATATCACGGGCATTGTGGTATGTGGTATAATGTTTCAGGGGCATTGCAGTGTGACATAACGTATAACGGTCATTGCGGTGTGGGGCATAGGGTATAACGGGCATTGCGGTATGTGTCACAGGCATTACGGTGTATGGTATACTATATCACGGGAATTGTGATATGTAGTATAATGTCTCAGGGTCATTGCAGTGTGTGGCATAATGTATCACGGACATTGCGGTGTGTGTCATAATGTGTCAGGCATTACGGTGTGTTCAGGATTATTATTTTTCTTTCCTGTGGTGGCTAACGTCTGGGCGTGCAGGTTGCAAAACTGGGGTATAAGGTAGTCTTTTCCTGCAATGCCACGCCCCTTTATGCAAAGCCACGCCCATTTCAATGACACCACACCCCTTTTTGCCGGCGCGCGCATGTTTGTCCCTTTACTAGTGCCAATTATGGGGGATATGGGGGGGGGGGGGGGGGCGCCAAAGAATTTTTGGGCTTGGGGGAGAAAAATTTCTAGTTACGCCACTGAGAGGACGTGTGAGAGGCATGATATGCTTCAGCCTATCTATGACTTTTTGAGAGAAAGGACATTACCTCCATTCAAATTATTTCAGTTAAGCAAGTAATGTCAGGACCATATTGTTTGAGCGGTTTAATAACAACCAGAGGGCGTTTTAGTTTTTCAATGATTTCCTGAACATTCCTGATGAATACTTTAATCATACTTTTAAACAAGTATAACAGAATAACTACAATCAGGGCAGCCATCAGAAATGATGGGGCCCAGGTCTGACAAATAAGGCAGCCCCCACCACCACACACACTGCCCCATCCCCCCCCCCTCCCTCATCCCCCAAACATACATTGAAAGGGCCCGGGTGGTTGCAGTGAGGATCGGGGGCCAGATCAGCTACCTGCCTGCGCAACGGCACAGAGGGTCAGAGCCGCGGCTGTATTCTTACTACAAAACCAAGTGTGAGCCAATCACAGCTCATGGACTGGCAGCCAATCAGGAGCTGCCACACGGTAGCTCATGATTGGCTACCAGTCCACGAGCTTCGATTGACTCGCGGCCAGTTCTGTAGTAAGAATACGACCGCAGCTCTGTCCATCTGTGGCTGCCTGCTGATGCGCAGGTAGGTAGCTGACCTGGCCCCCAATCCTGACTGCAGCCACCTGGCATCATCTCAATCCGGGCCTGAGACTAGAGTCCCCACTGTCCCCCCTTGAAGGCGGGCCTGACTGCAATAAAGCTAAATGACAGTACCACCCTTCCCAGAGACAGGGACAACCAATAAAAATCCAAAGTGAAGGCCACTGCATGCAGGGAAATCTATACATTAAAAAGAGTGACAAATTAGAGAACAATATAAAAAGTACTGTACAGTGATGCAACATGTAAAGAATTATGGTAAAAACAAAGAAACACCAAAATAATAAACAAAAAAACAAACAAAAACATATCCCTAAATCCCCTCCCCATCCCTTACTCCTCTCCCAACTTTGCCATACTTAATTCCTGAAACTAAACAACACTACCCCAAAACTAGGAGCACAAGATAAACAAAGGTATTGTACCTACAGTAAAGCAAGGGCAATGAATAAAAATAACTACCAAAGTACTTTCCCCTCTTCCCTGGCGCCCTCAGTAGCCTAATCCTGACCCCCCCCCCCCCCCCTTCCCGGCAGCCTAAACCTACCCCCGCACCACACAGCCTAAACCTAACCACCTGGGGCGCAGCATTACCCTAACCTTCCCACCACAGCCCAAACCCTCCGGAGTGGTGGTGGATGAGCATTCAGGATCCTGGCTATCAGGATTCCAGTGCTGGGCTGGAGACCCTATTCGGGATACCGGTGTCAGCATTCCGAATAGTGTTGGGATTCCAGCACTGGTATTCTGTCGGGATCACGTCTGCCGGGATCCTTACCGGATCCCCAACAGAGAGTACGCTATCTAGTGCATAAAAAGGGTAGGGACACCAGCAAACAATAACCAAACAGCATGGTTACAACATACAGTCTGAAGGATAGAACTGAAGCGTGGCATAGAAGGGTGCAGCCAGCTGTTGGCATCCCAGCAGATGATGGTCTGAGTAGGCAGCATCTTCACATGGTGAAAGAATTTTGTTCCCCATCAACCGCAACCCACAATTTAGATGGAAAGAGCATGGCATTGGGGAAGTACCAGTCACAAAAGCAATGGTAAATAGGAAGGAATTGCGCCCTTTCCTTCTGGAGCAAAATACGAGAACATGGAGATTTTGACACTGTTCTGCTCTAACGGCCCCTTAGTGCGGGCCAGACGAAGCACAGAGTCATGATCCTGGCAATGAAGGTGCCAGGAGGGCAAGTCGCAGCCTATACATTTAACCCATTGATGTAAATATAATAGGGTGCAAGAAGCTGGAGGTGCATGAGTTTGTGCGAGAATGCCCAGATTTTTTAAGCTGCAATCTTTTATCAGGCAAAACCAGGTTGTTTTTGCCTTGTAAATGATTGCCGCTTTAAAAGTATGGGCATTCTCGCACAAACTCCCTCTGGCTTCTTGCACCCTATTATTGTACATTTACCCCATAGGGGTATATGCAATTGCGGTCGAATTCCTGAAATTGTCGAAAAACGGGACTTTTCCGCCCAAAAAAAATAATCGACAATGCAATTCAGTGCTTTCCGTCAAAAAAACGGACTTTCAAAATTCGACTTTTTGAAATTCGACATTTGTCAAATTCGACTTTTCTGCAATGGTACAAATGCGGCAATTCGACAAAAGTATATTCAATTGAAGTTTGGAAATTCGACAACAGTGCTTTTAGACAGTAAATTCGTCATTTTCAATCCGCCACACTTTGGTGGGTGAATCTAATAAAAAAAATTAAAACATGTTTTTTTTGGGTGTTTTTTTATTGGTAATAGCATATCTATTTATATTAGAAGGGATTAGGTACTTGGTTTGTCTTTTTGGGAGGCACAAGTATTATTTATATATTTTAAAAAATATATATATATATATATTTTTTTTTTTAGATGGAATGGTAAAATCCCGGAAAAAAATGGCATGGGGTCCCCCCTCCAAAGCATAACCAGCCTCGGGCTCTTCGAGCCGGTCCTGGTTCTAAAAATCCGGGGGAAAAATGGACAGGGGATCCCCCGTATTTTTAAAACCAGCACCGGGCTCTGCGCCTGGTTCAAAAAATACGGGGGACAAAAAGAGTAGGGGTCCCCCGTATTTTTTACACCAGCATCGGGCTCCACTAGCTGGACAGATAATGCCACAGCCGGGGGTCACTTTTATACAGCGCCCTGCGGCCGTGGCATTAAATATCCAACTAGTCACCCCTGGCCGGGGTACCCTGGGGGAGTGGGGACCCCTTCAATCAAGGGGATCCCCCCCCAGCCACCCAAGAGCCAGGGGTGAAGCCAGAGGCTGTCCCCCCCATCCAAGGGCTGCGGATGGGAGGCTGATAGCCTTGAGAAAATGTAAAGAATATTGTTTTTTCCTGTAGTACTACAAGTCCCAGCAAGCCTCCCCCACAAGCTGGTACTTGGAGAACCACAAGTACCAGCATGCGGGAGAAAAACGGGCCCGCTGGTACCTGTAGTACTACTGAAAAAAAAATACCCAAATAAAAACAGGAGACACACACCTTGAGAGTAAAACTTTATTGCACACCTGCCGACACACACATACTTACCTATGTTGACCCGCCGACTGCAACGTCTCCTGATCCGACGATCCGGGGTACCTGTGAATCAAATTATACTCACCTCAATCCAGTGTCCAGATATAAATCCTCGTACTTGGCAAAAAAACAAACCGCATACCCGGACCACGGACTGAAAGGGGTCCCATGTTTACACATGAGACCCCTTTCCCCGAATGCCGGGACACCACGTGACTGCTGTCACCGAGGTCCCTTCTGCCAATCAGCGAGCGCAACGTCCTGGCACTCTGCTGATTGGCTGCACGTCTGAGCTGTCAGACAGCGCCTCGCAAAGCCTCTCCATTATACTCAATGGTGGGAACTCTGCGTCAGCGGTGAGGTCACCCACGGTCAGCGGCTGACCGCGGGTAACCCCACCGCTACCCGCAAAGTTCCCACCATTGAAAGTAATGGAGAGGCTTTGCGATGCGCTGTCTGAGGTCACACGCGCATACAGCCATTCAGGTGAGTGCAACGAAGTAGCGCTTCCTGATTGGCTGAAGGGACCTCGGTGACAGCAGTCACGTGGGGTCCCGGCATTCGGGGAAAGGGGTCTAATGTGTAAACATGGGACCCCTTTCAGTCCGCTGGTTCGGCTGTTCGTTTTCTTTTTTTGCCAAGTACGAGGATTTATATCTGGACACTGGATTGAGGCGAGTATAATTTGATTCACAGGTACCCCGGATCGTCGGATCAGGAGACGTGGCAGTCGGCGGGTCAACATAGGTAAGTATGTGTGTGTCGGCAGGTGTGCAATAAAGTTTTACTCTCAAGGTGTGTGTCTCCTGTTTTTATTTGGGTATTTTTTTTTCAGTAGTACTACAGGTACCAGCGGGCCCGTTTTTCTCCTGCATGCTGGTACTTGTGGTTCTCCAAGTACCAGCTTGCGGGGGAGGCTTGCTGGGACTTGTAGTACTACAGAAAAAAACAATATTCTTTACATTTTCTCAAGGCTATCAGCCTCCCATCCGCAGCCCTTGGATGGGGGGGGGGACAGCCTCGGGCTTCACCCCTGGCCCTTGGGTGGCTGGGGGGGGGACCCCTTGATTGAAGGGCTCCCCACTCCCTCAGGGTACCCCGGCCAGGGGTGACTAGTTGGATATTTAATGCCACGGCCGCAGGGCACTGTATAAAAGTGACCCCCGGCTGTGGCATTATCTGTCCAGCTAGTGGAGCCCGATGCTGGTGTAAAAAATACGGGGGACCCCTACTCTTTTTGTCCCCCGTATTTTTTGCACCAGCACCAGGCGCAGGGCCCGGTGCTGGTTTTAAAAATACGGGGGATCCCCTGTCCATTTTCCCCCCGGATTTTTAGAACCAGGACCAGCTCGAAGAGCCCGAGGCTGGTTATGCTTTGGAGGGGGGACCCCACGCCATTTTTTTCAGAGTTTTTTTCCGTTTTTAAAAAAAACGGAACAAATCCGTCAAATCGGCCGTTTTTCGGCAGCGGGACTGTCGAATCCGTTTTTTATTGCATATGGTCAATTTCGGCACCCACTTGCCGAAATTAGACTGTCGAATTGTGTCGAATTGAAAAACGGACGATAATTTGCCGCGATTCGCCGCTAATTGCATATATCCCATAGTCTGATAGGGAATATAGATTGTAAGCATGACTAGAGCAAGGGATAATTATTATTTATTAATTAACAGTTTCTTATATAGCACAGCAAATTCTGTTGCGCTTTACAACTGGACACAATTAGAAGACAAAACTGGGTAAAAACAAACAGTCATAGAGGGAGGAGGGCCCTGCTTGCAAGCTTACAATCCATGGGGAAATAGGCATTGATACACAAGGATAGGTGCTATCTATTGCATAGTTCACCAGATTGTAAAGGTTCTTGGTGGGCTGCATGATATCACATCACAGCAGTGATGAACCAGGTTCAGGGGAAAGGAGAGTGAAGAAAATATGTGGGGGATGTGTGGACTACACTGTGAGGATATAATTGGATACGTTTTCAGGGAACGCTTGAAGGTTTGAAGACTAGAAGAGAGTCTTACTGTACGTGGTAGGGCATTCCACAGAGTGGGTGCAACCCGAAGAAAGTCCTGTAATCGTGCATGGGAGCAAGTAATGAGTGTGGATCAGAGATGTAGAACTTGTGAAGAGCGAAGGGGCCGGGTTGGGAGATATTTTGAGATAAGTGAAGAGATGTATGTTGGAGTAGTATGGTTAATAGCCTTGTGTGTAAGTAACAGTATTTTATATTGAATACGGTAGAATACAGGTAATTAAATATTTTCTACTAGTAAATGGATTCTGCCCCACCAACTGCCAAGTCTGTTGCCACCATTTACCTGCACCATCATCCTGCTCTACACTCCCCCACCAAACACAACCCCATCCCCAACCATTCAGTTCTGCCTCCATACTTAGGGGTAAATTTACAAAGGTGGGAGATTTTTAGAACTGGTGATGTTGCCCATAGCAACCAATCGTTGATTCAGCCCTCATCAACGACGTCGCTCATTATATCGTCAAGTGTGTATGCATCCGACGACCACCGATGCGCGGCCCCGCGGGACGTTAACGACCCTCACTTATCTGTGGAGCATGTATGCTCAATTTCCACTATGGTCGTTACCGACCAGAGACGTCGTTGAATGTGTATGGTGTGAAAGACCAACGACCAAGCCACTGTTCACCAGCCCTGTTCCCAGCTCATTATTTTAATAAACTGTTCAGCTTGGATGCTTCAACGATGAATGGTCTATGGTCTTTGGTCTTTCGTCGTTGGTAGTGTGTATGCTCATGTCGTTTGCTCAGCTGTTCAAGGGAAGTTCAAGGGAAGTCGTTAACGACGGTCGTTAACGATGTGTGCATCGTCAAGTGTGTATGGGCCTTTACTCTTCCAGTGCGATCAGTTCAGTGCTTGT
Source organism: Pseudophryne corroboree (assembly GCF_028390025.1). Classification (NCBI taxonomy): domain Eukaryota; kingdom Metazoa; phylum Chordata; class Amphibia; order Anura; family Myobatrachidae; genus Pseudophryne; species Pseudophryne corroboree. The sequence continues at coordinate 357,599,583 of NC_086445.1, read as the reverse complement.
CGTTCCTGGTTTGACGTCACAAACACACCCAGCGTTCGCCCAGTCACTCCCCCGTTTCTCCAGCCACTCCCGCGTTTTTCCCAGAAACGGCAGCGTTTTTTCACACACACCCATAAAACGGCCAGTTTCCGCCCAGAAACACCCACTTCCTGTCAATCACACTCCGATCACCAGAACAAAGAAAGAACCTTGTAATGCCGTGAGTAAAATACCAAACTTCTTAGCAAATTTACTTGACGCAGCCGCAGTGCGAACATTGCGCATGCGCAGTTAGCGGAAAATCGCACCGATGCGAAGGAAAAGAACGAGCGAACAACTCGGAATGAGGGCCATGGTTTTGCCCACTTGAAGCTGCGATCAACCCAGAATTACCCCCAATATGTAGTTAATTTTTTGCTGTTATCTAAACTAGTACAGGTTGAGTATCCCATATCCAAATATTCCGAAATACGGAATATTCCGAAATACAGACTTTTTTGAGTGAGAGTGAAATACTGAAATCTTTGTTTTTTGATGGCTAAATGTACACAAACTTTGTTTAATACACAAGTTATTAAAAATATTCTATTAAATGACCTTCAGGCTGTGTGTATAAGGTGTATATGAAACATAAATGAATTGTGTGACTGTACACACACTTTGTTTAATGCACAAAGTTATAAAAAAATATTGGCTAAAATTGACTTCAGGCTGTGTGTATAAGGTGTATATGAAACATAAATGCATTCTGTGCTTAGATTTAGGTCCCATCACATGATATCTCATTATGGTATGCAATTATTCCAAAATACGGAAAAATCCGATATCCAAAATAGCTCTGGTCCCAAGCATTTTGGATAAGGGATACTCAACCTGTATTAGGCTTTGACCAACAGCAAACATTTACCATAAAATCAAGTCAGACAGTGTGCACCCAATAGGTGCGATGAAGAGGTTTAACATTATAACTAATGGCTAATGGGGGTCATTCCGAGTTGTTCGCTCGGTAAAAATCTTCGCATCGCAGCGATTTTCCGCTTAATGCGCATGCGCAATGTCCGCACTGCGACTGCGCCAAGTAAATTTGCTATGCACTTAGGAATTTTACTCACGGCATTTTCATCGTTCTGGCGATCGTAATGTGATTGACAGGAAATGGGTGTTACTGGGCGGAAACAGGCCGTTTTATGGGCGTGTGGGAAAAAACGCTACCGTTTCCGGAAAAAACGCAGGAGTGGCCGGAGAAACGGGGGAGTGTCTGGGCGAACGCTGGGTGTGTTTGTGACGTCAAACCAGGAACGACAAGCAGTGAAATGATCGCAGATGCCGAGTAAGTCTGGAGCAACTCAGAAACTGCTACGAGGTGTGTAATCGCAATATTGCGAATACATCGTTCGCAATTTTAAGATGCTAAGATTCACTCCCAGTAGGCGGCGGCTTAGCATGAGCAAATCTGCTAAAATCCACTTGCGAGCGAACAACTCGGAATGACCCCCAATGTCAGGTGCAAAAGTGATTTATTTCAAGACAGAAATATAAATAACTCAAATGTGTAATCTAATGTATGAACTTAACTTGTCTGAATCGCTATCAAATTTATAACTCAATAGTTATACTGTAAGTGAGAAGTCCTCATATTAATTCAGTGACATGTTATTTCGAATCTTACAATCAATGTTCTATTCAAATGGGATGACATTCACTTAAAGTGCCTGGGGGAAATCTGACTAGTACATATGACATGCTACTTAGAGTTAATTATCCTCTCTTCCTCAGTATGCTGGAAAAAGATCTTGACACATGGAACATCCCAATTATTATACTGTTCGCTCTGGTAGAATTTATTCCTTACCACCCCTAAAGTAAATGTCACACAAGTTAAATGGATTAGCCTATTTAAATGACAGCAGTATCTATTATACAATACTTATATATTAATAATGTAATATTGTGTATTCTCAAAAAACAAAACAAAATAAACACACCAACTTGAGTATCGTATGCTCTGTCCAAAGTTAATGCAAGGTTTCTCTCCTCCCTAGGCAAAGCTCCAGACTACTGCACCCTTCTCACATATACACACTCCCCAGTGGCTCATGCACCTGTCTTTTGTGAGTGAGGCTGGAGTCTGGTGCAAAACTCTGTTCAGGCTCCTCTTCTGCCCAGGGTGGTCATTCCGAGTTGTTCGCTCGCTAGCTGCTTTTAGCAGCATTGCAAACGCTAGGCCGCCGCCGCCCTCTGGGAGTGTATCTTAGCTTAGCAGAATTGCTACTAAATAATTTCTGGCAGTTTCTGAGTAGCTCCAGACCTACTCCTAGATTGCGATCAGCTCCGTACGTTTAGTTCCTGGTTTGAAGTCACAAACACGCTTCTGCAGACACTCCCGCGTTTTTACCTGGCACGCTTGCGTTTTTTAGCACACTCCCGGAAAACGCTCAGTTACCACCCAGAAACGCCCCTTTCCTGTCAATCACTCACCGATCAGCAGTGCGACTGAAAAGCGCCATACAGACAACAGCAAAACTGCTAAGCTTTTAGTTAAATAACTAAGCGCATGCGCGCTGCATACCATGCACATTTAGCAACAAATCGCAGCATAGCGAAAATCAGCAACGAGCGAACAACTCGGAATGACCACCCAGGTGTACATGCAAGATTTCTAGTTGGGGAAGTTCAAATGCTAGGTTTCAGAGCAAATTGATAAATCTATATCTCTATATCTATCACTTATTGGTAATGTTTATTTATTACCAATTATACTGGCAAGACTACAGCCCTCACAGCCAACGCAGTGGCATGCCGGCGCTGATTATGCAGATTCCCGGACTAGTAAATCTGTACTGCCAAAAACAGCCGCCGCCTCAGAGGAGACATATGCTAGAGGTCAAATTTGACCTCTAACATCTGACAGGGCTACAGGGTTAGTGGCGTTGAGAGGGGGGGGGGGGGGGGAGGTAATCTGTACCCGGGACCACTGCCCTCCCCCTTCCCCATTGCTGACAGCCGCACGTAATGTTGGTTGGGGAGTGAGGACTGGTCGCCACTGCAGCAGCCTCTATCCCAGCCCAGCACATGAAGGCAGCTCACTGGCGGTCAGTCCTCTCTCGTGATGAAACATCAATCCTATCTCCCATGATAAAACGTGATGAAACGTCAATAATTTTTATTTTATTTTCAGTACAATGATCTGGCCACGCCAACTCATTGGCCATGCCCCAATGAAGTGCTAGCTCCTCAACCCTACTAACCCCCATGGTCAAGTGTTCCCCAGGAGAGGAAAGGAAAAATGTCTGTGGCATGTGTTCCTAAAGTCTCTCCCATCTCCATGACAATCACCTCCTCGAAGCCATTAGTCTGCAAAACAAGTTAACCCTACCAATGCCAATACTCAGCAGCATTATTAATAAAAAAAAATACAATAAAAAAAGGCAAACATCTACAGAAGTAAAAAAAACTATTCAAACACAAAGATATACAACAAGCCTGGCCAATCAGTGGCTTGTTAGCTGTTGTTAAGGGGGGTACACACGGAGAGATCCAGATTTTAAGCACAGATCTGTCGTGTGTATGACCCCCAGCGATAGCTATCGCCGGTGCTAGACTGAGGCCCACATTCAAGGGCAGATGTGGGAAGAGATGTGTGCTGAGCGAACCAGCGGGTGAAATGAGTGACCTGCTAGATTGAGCCTGCATGCAGGCCAATCTAGCACCAGCGATAGTGCCGTGCATCGCTATAGCTGTGGGGGGTACACATCAGTGACGTGCGGTGAGGTCAGGGCCTGGGGAGGCACTGTAGCTAAACCCCCCCCCCCCCGGAAAAAAAAAAAGTGCAGTCCCCCCACACCACTAAAACCAGCACCAGGCAGAACCAGCCAGGGGGGATAATGCCATAGCAGGGGAGACACTCAGTGTGGGGTCCCCCTGCCATTAAACACCCCCCAAACCAGTCAGCCCAGGGCTGGAATTCCTCGGAAAGTGGGGCCCCCAAAAAATCTAAGTGGGGTCCCCCCTCCCGAGCAATAACCAGCACTGGACTGATAGCCCAGTGCTATGCCCCGCACCCCTGGTGGCGGTGGGTGCGGGGTTCATTGTATGCTAATACTGTTCTTTACAGGTGGCCTACAGATCCCAGTAAGCCTGCCCCAGCATGCTGGCACTTGGAGAACCACAAGTGCCAGCATGCCCGGACATAAAGGGCCCGCTGGCACCTGTAGTCCACCTGCAAAGAATAGTAATATTGTTCTTTACAGGTGGCCTACAGGTCCTAGCAAGCCTGCCCCAGCATGCTGGCACTTGGAGAACCACAAGTGCCAGCATGCCCGGACATAAAGGGCCCGCTGGCACCTGTAGTCCACCTGTAAAGAAAATATTGGGGGGAAAAAACGACACATTCTTTAAAAAATCCTTTATTAAACTGGGTCTTCACCTGGGGGCGGTGGCCTTTAAGCTCTTTTGCATGGCCGCCGCCTTCCCAGGGCTTCCGGCGTCTTCACCTGGGGGGGCGCCACCTCCCCAGGGCTTCTGGGGTCTTCCTCCGGCGTCTTCACCTGGTGGGCGGCGGCTGCTAAGCTCTTTTGCATAGCCGCCGCCCATCCAGGACTTCCACGACGTCTTCACCTGGGAGGCGGCGGCCTTTAAGCTCTTTTGCATGGCCGCCGCCTTCCCAGGACTTCCAGCATCTTCACCTGGTGGGCGGCGGCTGCTAAGCTCTTTTGCATAGCCGCCGCCCATCCAGGACTTCCACGGCGTCTTCAGGAGCTCTTCTCCGCTCCTCCTCCGCCGTCGGACTGTGACAGCCGCTGCCTCGCGCTGACTTATATAAGTCAGCGGGAGGGGGCGGGGCGATGACGCGGCGAGCCATGATTGGCTCGCGACGGCCATCTTGAATTTCAAAAATTACGCTGAGGCGCCATTTTTTAAATGGGTACCGCTTCCGCTGCCAAACTCTGCACAAGGGGTCTGAATGCCGCGTCCCGCCGCCGCTACCGCCGCCCGCCTCTCCGCCGCCAGCACCTCCGCCGCCCGGCCCGCCGTATCCCGCGTCTCCGCCGCCCGCACTTCCGCTGGTACCGACGCCCACACAGTGATTGACAGCGGATCCAGTGACGGATCCGCTGGCCAATCACTGTGCCTTCACTCACAGGGACGTGCTTTCATAGGTTGAAAGCACGTCCCTGTAGGAAAGCGGCACCACTAATGGTGCCGCTTTCCCATGTTATTTCAATGGGCTTTTCCTGCCCATTGCTAGGCCCCGCCCGCGCCCGCCCCCCATACCTTTCCTAATCACTATGGGAGGCACCACGATCGGTGCCTCCCAAACTGATTTTCACACACATTAATGATAGGTAAAATAATAAAGAAGATACTTATGTGTCATAAGTATCTTCTTTGTATTATTTTAATGACAGGGGAGGCACTGCCTCCCCTGACTGCACGTCCCTGGTACACATGGACAGATCATGTTTAAAATCTAGTCAGATTGCTTAGATCAGTGTTTTTCAACCACTGTGCCGTGGCACACTAGTGTGCCCTGAGCAGTCTCCGGGTGTGCCGCCATAGAAGCAGAGCGAGGACCGTCAGTATTTTGCCGCTACTGAGGCCACGGAACAAGCAATACTGATGGGTTTAGTGGTTGCAGAGCCAGTTCTAATTTTGGGCCCAGGCAGTGTTGGTCTCTTCTGGCCTTCTCAGATGTGGCTCAGGCGTTACCTATGAAAAAGCTGCGACATGACGTCCTAGGACACGCAACTGCACCATGCATCACCATTATATCTGAGTGTGCCTTGGCAATATTTAAATCTTGTTTAGTGTGCCGCGAGTTGTAAAAAGGTTGAAAATCTCTGGCTTAGATTATCAGCGCTGTGTGAAGTGGGTGTCTCCCCGTCCCGCCCCCGTTTGCTCAGCACACATTGGCCCTCATTCCGAGTTGTTCGCTCGCTAGCTGCTTTTAGCAGCCGTGCAAACGCTACGCCGCCACCATCTGGGAGTGTATCTTAGCTTAGCAGAAGTGCAAACGAAAGGTTCGCAGCGCTGCTACAAAAAAAGATTGTGCAGTTTCAGAGTAGCTCGACCTACTCCTAGCTTGCGATCACTTCAGACTATTTAGTTCCTGTTTTGATGTCACAAACACGCCCTGCGTTCGCCCAGCCACGCCTATGTTTTCCCAGCCACTCCTGCATTTTTATCTGGCACGCCTGCGTTTTTTCACACACTCCCCGAAAACGGTCAGTTACCACCCAGAAACACCCACTTCCTGTCAATCACTCTGCGGCCAGCAGTGCGACTGAAAAGCGGCACTAGACCTTGTGTAAAACTGCATTGGCTTTTGTGAAAGTACGACGTGCGTGCGCAGTGCGCCCCATACGCATGCGCAGAATTGCCATTTTTTGACCTGATCGCTGCGCTGCAAACAAAAGCAGCTAGCGATCAACTCGGAATGAGGGCCATTGCGCTGTGCTGAGCGGTCTGTGTTAAGATCGCTCAGCACACATCTCTCCCTTCAGTACTGGCCTTTAAACTACAGGTCCCGGCATGCCCTGCCACAGTTTTACAATTAGGGGATGCTAAAACTGTGGCAGCGAATGCTGGGATGTGTAGCTTAATAACAGCTGGAGAGCCACAGGCATACAGCATTAAAAGAGCCAAAACTAAAATAAAACTGCTTTGCGAAGCTAGATGCTCTCCTTACTCGAGTCCGGCAAGGCGACCTCATTCTTGCTGGGGACTTTAACTCTGTTTTAAAACCAAAGATAGACCGCTCTCCCTCTCTCCCCACTGCTTCTCAGTCAGACTCCCTCCGCTCTAGATCCCTCCTCTGTCTTATGCGATCCCAGCTTCTCTACGACTCCTGGAGGATAAAAGACCCCTCTGCACGTGACTATACCTTTTATTCTGCTCCTCATAATTCCTACTCCCGCATTGATATGATCCTGCTCAGCCATGATCTTGCCTTAAATCTTCATGCTGCCCATATACACCCACTGATCTGGTCTGATCATGCCCCTATCTCTTGCGACCTCTCAGGTCTGCTCTCACGCCCCCGCCCCATGACATGGCGTCTTAACGACTCCCTCCTTCACAACCCGGAGATACGTTCCCATCTTCGGGACAAGATTTCAGACTATTTTACCCTGAACGATTCCCCTGACATTTCTAGGTCCACTCTCTGGCTGGCTCACAAGGCGGTTCTTCGTGGGCACATTATCAGCTTGGCCTCAAAAACCAAGAAACAGTCCCTCACTCAGTTCAACAAACTCTCTATTAAACTCCACACACTCGAGGCCCAGCACAAGGCGTCCTCCGACCAGGCTATCTTGTCTGAACTTCGTACTGTCAAAGCAGAACTTGATCTCCTTCTCTCCAGACGGGTGGCCAAACGTCTTAAATGGCTTCGCCAGTCTTTTTACGAGAAGGGAGACAAAGCAGACAAGATCCTAGCGGCACGACTCCGTTCCACAAGAGCCAAAACTAATATTATCTCTATCAGAAATTCCCTCAACCAGCTAGTTCATGACCCCACTGCCATTAGGGCCGCCTTTCAATCCTACTACACTGACTTGTACAACCTTCCACCCCCCTCATCTGGTTCTCCCTCTCTGTCCCACCATGACCTAGTCTCTCATTTTCTTTCGGCTTCTAACTTGCCTAGATTGCCTCAGGACGCTATGGACCATCTTAACAGTGAGATCTCGGTGGAGGAAATTGCTCAGACTATACACATGCAAAAAAGCCGCCACCCTCTGGGAGTGTATCTTAGCTTAGCAGAAGTGCAAACGAAAGGTTCGCAGCGCTGCTACAAAAAAAGATTGTGCAGTTTCAGAGTAGCTCGAGACCTACTCCTAGCTTGCGATCATTTCCTGTTTTGATGTCACAAACACGCCCTGCGTTCGCCCAGCCACGCCTACGTTTTCCCAGCCACTCCTGCATTTTTATCTGGCACGCCTGCGTTTTTTCACACACTCCCCGAAAACGGTCAGTTACCACCCAGAAACACCCACCTCCTGTCAATCACTCTGCGGCCAGCAGTGCGACTGAAAAGCGTCGCTAGACCTTGTGTAAAACTGCATTGGCTTTTGTGAAAGTACGACGCGCATGCGCAGAATTGCCATTTTTTGACCTGATCGCTGCGCTGCAAACAAAAGCAGCTAGCGATCAACTCGGAATGAGGGCCATTGCGCTGTGCTGAGCGGTCTGTGTTAAGATCGCTCAGCACACATCTCTCCCATCAGTACTGGCCTTTAAACCACAAGTCCCGGCATGCCCTGCCACAGTTTTACAATTAGGGGATGCTAAAACTGTGGCAGCGAATGCTGGGATGTGTAGCTTAATAACAGCTGGAGAGCCACAGGCATACAGCATTAAAAGAGCCAAAACTAAAATAAAACTGCAAAAAGCCATCTAGCACCACAGTACAAACCACAAAGCAAGATTTCTCTCACACTTTATTTCCACAGTACTCATGAGCAATAAATAACAGATCTGCGTTATTGTTACACAAAAACACATCTACCTATCCCAAGAAAAGTATACAGCGCATCCAGAAGGTATTCACAGCGCTTCACTTATACACGTTTTGTTATGTTACAGCCTTATTCCAAACCGGAAAAAAATTATTTTTTCCCTCAAAATTCAAGACACAGTACCCCAATGTGAAAGAAGTGTTTTTGAGATTTTTGCAAATTTATTAAAAATTTAAAACTAAGAAATCACATGTACATAAATATTCACAGTCTTTTCTCAATACTTTGTTGACGCACCTTTGGCAGCAATTACAGCCTCAAGTCTTTTTGAATATGATGCCACAAGCTTGGCACACCTATCTTTGGGCACTCTCGCCTATTTCTCTTTGTAGCACCTCTCAAGATTCATCAGGTTGGATGGGAAGCGTCGGTGCACAGCCATTTTCAGATCTCTCCAGAGATGTTCAATCGGATTCAAGTCTGGGCTCTGGCTGGGCCACTCAAGGACAGTCACAGAGTTGTCCTGAAGCCACTCATTTGATATCTTGGCTGTGTGCTTAGAGACTTTGTCCTGCTGAAAGATGAACCGCCGCCACAGTCTGCGGTCAAGAGTGCTCTGGAACAGGTTTTCATCCAGGATGTCTTTGTACATTCCTGCATTCATCTTTCTCTCTATCCTGACTAGTCTCCCAGTTCCTGCCGTTGAAAAACATCCCCACAGCATGCTGCCACCACCATGCTTCACTGTAGGGATGGTATTGGCCTGGTGATGAGCGGTGCCTGGTTTCCTCCAAACATAATGCCTGACATTCACACCAAAGAGTTCAGTCTTTGTCTCAACAGACCAGAGAATTTTGTTTCTCATGGTCTGAGAGTCCTTCAGGTGCATTTTGGCAAACTTCAGGCAGGCTGCCATGTGCTTTTCACTAAAGAGTGGTTTCTGTCTGGCCACTGTACCATACAAGCCTGATTGGTGGATTGCTGCAGAGATGGTTGTCCTTCTGGAAGATTCTCCTCTCTCCACAGAGGAATGCTGTAGCTCTG